>NW_024962280.1:6099204-6360122 GCF_019238085.1 Lagopus leucura | reverse complement strand
GAAAAAGAATAGAAAGTGCAGGAAAAAGAATAGAAAGTGCAGGAAAAGTTCATCAGAATAGCAGTTACAGCACCCTTTCTTGATATCAACATCTCCTGTCCAATCAAGAAAGCCAATTTCCATGTGCATAACTCATGCCATCCAAACAAGCCCAGCCTGTATCCAATCCAATTCTGCTGCACCAGAAAAAGCATCTAGCCTAAAACAATGCCTTAGATCAATGCAAAGCAGTTGCTAAATACCACCACCCTGTCCCTCAGAAGGGGCAGCCTGCCCTCTGCCTTGTGCCAGTGCTGGAATTCCCAGAGAAAAGAACTGATGGAAAACCTGTGTAATATTTCAGATAGAATGTTTTGATCGGGTAACAATTCAACATTCCTGTGTGCAGCAAAGCTAAGGGAGTAATTCCAGAGATGCTGGAGAAGGACATGAGGAAAAGGTTGCATTACAGGGACAGAAGAGGACTTAGTAGCCTCTGTGATGGCATCAACAGCGACTACTTAAAATGCCTGTGAAATTACCATCTCTGTAACTTAACACACTGCCCTCAGAAAACATCGATCTGTGCCAGTCAGGAAGGAACCAGTGCTTCTGATACAGCCTCTAAAGCATTAGATGTGGTGCAAAAGGAGCACTGTATCAACGTCCTGAGATATGCCTCCAAGTACTGCTGTCTGGGAATTCTCGTTACAGCCAACTCCAAACAATTTAATCAACAATAATCTCAACTTAATCAACATCTCCAAAGGAAGATGTAAAGCGGTGTGCAAAAAGATAATCAAATTTATTTCTTGCATGCAATCCTTATAATGCAAATGCTGTTTTTAATCATGGAACTTAGTCTTGTCCTTATTTCAGAAAGAAAAAGTAGCTCAATTAAATCAGTGTTCTCTTGACTCAATGCAACTGCTCACCAACTCAGCACCTCCACAAGGACGTGAAGTTCTCAGCAATGCCCCATTCTGCAGTAACCCTCACCCAGTAAGATTTGAGACTTAACTCTTACACAATGGCGTGAAGTAAACACGGGCTGTAATTTGTTAACTGAGCTACTTCCTCTAGCAGAAGGTTCAGGACTCACTACACAATACTTAACAAATTCATTCAGAACGTCAGAGGGAGAGTTCAGGTTAAGGTTTAATTCATCATCTCCTGCACTGAACTTACAAAAGCAACATTCACCATGTAGCACAGCTAGTAAATGCATTCAGCTTTTAACTTCATGAAATGCCAAGGTTCAGATACAGTTTACTTATCCCAGCTCCTCTCATCTTTTTTCTTTAAATAATGGAGCAACTGCTAGCAGAGTGAGTGCAGCCACATACAACACTCAGTGCTGTATGTACTTTTTTCAATACCAGCACAATTTTTTCAATTAAAAAAAGTCATATTCCAGAAAATACACGTAACCATTTAAATAATCTATAACTTTGAAAACGCTAACTATCACAGAATCACAGAATCACCCGGGTTGGAAGGGACCCCAAGGATCATGTAGTTCCAACCCCCCTGCCTAGCAGGGCCACCAAACTAAATATGCAAAGTATTTGATACTCATTCTGTAAAAAGACAGTGAATTCAGATTTTTCCTTGTTAAGGGATTCCAGGGCAGCAGAAATTCATGTCGTGTTCAGATTTATCTGCAAGCCATGTAATGCATTGTTACTATTTTCCCTAATAAGCACCACGCAGACCTATGGAACTAATGGCACAACCAGCACAGCAAGGGCCTCTAACACTGCCTATTTTTCTTCAGTTGCTTATATGTGGAAATGAACAGCTCCAATTTTTGTTTTTCAGCACTTACAATACACACCAACAGAAGTTCTTAAAAACAGTAGTTCAGTACAACAAACACTCTGAACAAACAAAGCCACCAAGTTAAACAAACAGAACATTCAGGAGAAGGCAACTAACTCTCATCTTCCTAAGTCAAATAATAGACCTACACAAAAAAAAACATTTTATGTAACCTACCCATAAAAATATGTAGCAAGACATACATAATTAAACTACACAAATAGAACAAGATGGTGTCACAGAAATGTTTAGCACCCATTAGGGGAGGAGTGAGCACGTTCAAAGAATAATCACATAATGAACTAATTCTGGTGCAGGTAAGTTACAAACACGGATGTTAAGTTCTGAAAGAGATCAAATTCATTCATTACCTGCCAAAAAATGCCACTTTCATGTGTCTCCGTGAAAGCACTTCACCGATGACTGCTAACTTCTTTTTATATGCCTGTATTTCTGCTAATTCATCTTCTGTTGCTATATGTTCAAGCTCTGGGTTCCTGTATGTTGCTACACATAGAAAAAAAAAACAACAAAAGCTATCACATACAGAATGCACACTCCGGGATACAAGACCTACATTATCAATACTTCGCATGACAAAGATATGTCTAAATTTTAATTATGCAGCAGTAGGAAAGCAAAAATAACTCCATGATGTGAGCCCATCATTTGAGAGTTCCACAGAGCACTCGGGAAATCATGTTAAATCACTACAGATGAATCAACAAACTCACTACTAAAGTTAAAAACGATCTATGTTTAAAGAGAATGCAGAGATCTCAGAATATGAACGGCCCTCTCCAGCACACCAGGCTGCATCCACGGGCTTACTGCCCGGCCTTTGTGACACTGCCTCCTTCAGAAAGCCAAACAAGGACTGCCATGGACACCAGAGCCAGGCTGGGCTGCCCTCTCAGCACAGAGCTCAGTGGAGTGATGAGCAACCAAGCTGTGTGGCAACGTGCATCTCCACACTGCTGAAACCTGTGGTGTTGTAACCACAGGTTTTTTACATCATATCTTTATGATCCACTTTCCTATCAGACAGATCAACCTGCTTAACAGGTAGCAGAGCGTGTCAATACTTTTCTTTGTGCAATGAACTGAAACGGGGCTGTAAGTGGCCCCAACCCAAATGAGGTAGCTCAGCTTCCACCATCACAGAAAGCAGCCAATGCCACACGATGCAGCCAGCTATTATTAGGCACAACCATCCCAGGTATGGCTACTAGCACAGCATTTCACTTTCCTCAAGCAAAAAGCACAGCGATGTCTGAAGGCATACATTCACACAAGCAGCACACAGATGTGTACCATAACACATGCTGCACTACCACGAAGTCACTTCAAAGCAATGGATCAGGCCTTACATCAAGTCAAAAACTGACCTTCCACAAAAGCAGCCCCCTCAGTGACGTAGTCCAGCAGCTGCTCAAAGATGGCAGTGATGGTCTTTTTGGCCAGCACGAAGTGCTTCAACGGGGACACGGCGGCTTCTGCCATTATGTAACTGTGAGGAAAGTTGCACGAAGTGACCGAAACACGCAGAGAGCCAGCGTCAGTGAAAATCAACGTGCTCTCAGCACACTGGGTAATTAAAACAAATCAGCTCTCAGGTAATTAAAATAAACAACAACATAACCGATGGAAGTAAGGCGTTATGCTGGCAAACCCTTCACCCTCCCCACCACTCACGCTGACAGCTGCTCACAAAGCACAGCTTCAGCACCGATTTCGTACGGCTCCGTACGGCTCGTTCCCAAGCACGCCTCACCCCCAGTCCTCCATTTAACCCCGCTCCCGCCCGGAGGTCACAGCCTTCTCCCTCGGCCAGGCCCGGGCATCACGGACGGGGCCAAACGAGGCCAGGCCGCAGCTCCCCGCGCAGCCCCGCAGGTCGGATAGCGCTGCGGGCCGAGGCCCCCGTTCCTCCTCAGGCCCCGCCGTTACCAGGCAACCGCCGCGCCGCCGGCGGGGCACCGCGCTGCCGCCGCCGCCGCCTCCTGCCCCGCCGCCGGGCCGCACACTGACGCCACTTCCACTTCCGCCTCCTCCCCCTCCACCTCCCGGCTCCGCCCGCGGGACGGAGCGGCGGCCGCCATGTTTAGTGAGGGGTCGCGGGGCGGCGGCCGCCATCTGCAAGGAGGGCGGAGGGGACGGCCGCGTGTGAAATGGAGACGGGGCGCTGAGGGGAAGTAGCCCCTCTCTGCCCTTTACAACTGCCAGGGCTATGGTTAATTTTTAAAATAGATATATATTTTTTGCCATAGCTTCTTCCCCAGACAGCAGTTTAGGTGCAGCCCAGTGCCAGCGGGAACATCTGCACATGAAAGCTGTCTCCAGCCCAGGCCATCCCGTAACCCCTCACAGCCCTCGGGAAGCCCAAGGAAAGCGCGGGAGGCAGGGCTGCGTGCCGGCAGCACCGCCCTTCAGTCAGACGCCGGTAGCTGAGGTGACGAACGCTTGTGGGCTTCATAAGCACCCGTCGCTTGTACGTTTGGGACTTCTGCATGAAACAGGAGGAGAAAGGCAGCACAAAGGACTGTGGCAATCCATAAGCACTGGGGAGAGAGTAGAGAAGCAGTAGGGCTCTGTGCTGCGGGTTCTTGCACTAAGAAATGGGATTTTAATCTTAATTCTTCCATATAAAGACATTCTCTCATTTGGTAGCCATTGTGCTCCCAGAAGCTGTGGTACTCGATGCCGATATTATAAGCCATAGGCTCAGATGCCTAAACACTAAGTGAACCACTTCCCAAAGCGACCCTGAGATTGAGCAGAGCTTCTTGTCACTGCAGCAGAGGAGCCCTGCAAGAAACAGCTGAAATGGAAAGGCTTACCGAAAAACTCCTGATCACTGCAGTTGATAGCTGTAACCCAGGACTGATCAATTAATGCTAAAGATGAATTCAGGGCCCAGCAGCACTAGGCATGCTCCGAGCTCAGCCTGGCTTTCCACCCAGCCCTGAATTCCCAGTGACTGCACAGTGCCCTCCCGGGGAACAACAGGCTGTCCCCACACATACAGTCATTCCTTCCAGCACTCCAATTTCTAAACACGTTCCACTCATGACCTATTTTTTCTTCCACTACATACCTTTCTTGTTTAGGCAGGCTGGTCATGCCTAAAATAAGCCTAAGTAACTTATTTCTGCTCCCTCTGTGGTGAGATGAGACCAACTGGTCACATACATTTCCATTTACTTTCTAATTACTTTCCATTTACTTTCTAACACCGCACTGCTGTATTTGTGAAATCCTATCTAAGTAAAACCTGAATGTATTTCTTATCCAGACACTGTGGTGTGCATTTTAGATTAGAATTTGCTTTCATACCACTCCTATAGCATATTCTTTTAATCCCCATTTTAAAGATTAGAAATTGACATATGTCAACAGGAAGCCACTCTGGAATCCTGAGTCACCAAGAGCAGGGTGGAAGAGAAGCTCAAGCATCCCCCCCCCCTCCACTCTGTTATACCCATATGAGCAAAATCAGCCTTCCACATATAGAACAATTCTTATTAGTACTCCATAACCTACATTATTACTACCATATTAAGCCAGGCAATATGAAATTAGTGATACTAGTGCAGACATTGCCATTCCCTATACAACAAACTAAAAAAAAAAAATACAATCAGGATATGATTGGGTTGTCCTTTTCAAAGATTACATGTAAGATTTGGTACTAAACCAGCATTTCAATACAACAAAAATAAGTCCTGCCTCCTGCTAAACCAGTATTAAATGGCTCCTTTTCAGATGTTCTGGAAATACTTCTCTAGACATCAGAAATTCCATAAACTCACTATATTCAGCCAATGTTTATAGCTGTAAAACTCCAGTGCTAAGTCCCTTGCACACTTGGGAGCTGATAACACTAAGTCTCACCAATCAGGAAATGTTTTATACATTAATTATGCCTATATAATACTTACATTAGACAATCTTACAAATTTACAATCAGTACAGAAACAAACTCCACCATTTTATGGATTACTTCACCCTGATAGCTAAACAGTCTAAATGATCTCACCCTTAATTACTGTACAACTATCAGTCACTGAGAAACACAGCTATGGACTGAAGCTTAAAAATTCACTTAGTAAGATTGTAATGCCCAAAGAACACTATCTATCTAATCAGAATAGCTGTACTAAACCACTTTTAAATGATTATTTTTTTTAAACCATACCAGTGTTTGAACCAGTACATTTATCACATACAGATTTAAAATCACTTCCCTCAAATTACTAGTCATAGAAAGCTAATTATAAATCTACAGAATAATTATGAACTAGTTTACTTACAGAGGCTTTCTCCAAATGAGGTTGGTGACATATTTCAGAGCTAAACTAAGATTTTAAATATGAAAGTTACACTATATATTCTCAGCTGGATCACTTCACACATCCCCTTAGAATTGCCGCTTAAAACCCAACCCAGACTGCACACAAGCAGTACATATGTCTCCTTTGTGCATCAAAACAAAGACAGCAACTGAAGGTAAATAAAAGAAATGGAAGTGATGTTGGCAGTCCCTATTAAATGTGTGGATGAAAGCATTGTTGGGACAGGATTTGAAGTTGAACACTGACCAAAGACTCAAACAAACGATGAGGTAGGATAGGTAACCTTGAGAGAAAGACGCACCAATTTTAAAAGCTTATCAAGAATACAAGGTGGTCAATACAGGCTGACATATGAATTTTGACATTCTCATGCTCAGGAATTTTTGGAACGCAGTTATCTTCAGCAAGCTGGTGCCATTTTCTAAAAGCGAGCAGTGCCCTGCTGCTGTGGAGGATAACATGAGTAGGAGATGCAGCTGAGATCAGTATGGTATTACTTCAGCATGGACGGAGAAGCTGGCTTTCCCTCTGTCATATCAAACTCCAAAGAGCTGCTGTTGTACCTTTCATGTGAAAGTGTGGGATAACAGTTGGAACTATTACGACATGCAACTATTCCCTGTCCCTCCCCCCAGAATGCGATCCATCCCACTGTACGTGTGATTATACCTACGGAAGCTCCTAGGAAAGGAAATTCCTAACACCAAGCCATTACACATGCTTCGTTGACATAAAAACATTATAATTGTACAAGTGCTATTAAAACTGTATTTAATATCGTGTTTTTAATTCCAATCCTAACAAGCTTATTGCAGGGAAAGAAAATAATCAAGCTGTCTCATGTATCTGAAGATGACTTAGAAGATCTTTTTCATTTCCAAATCTCATTAAACAATCAGTACATTTATGTGGCAAGTCTGTGGAATGCCTGAAATCCAAATGGGTTTTAAGGTCTTCAATCTGTCCTGTTGAATACTCACAGTACTGACACAAATAAATCCCTTCAGATAAATGAGAGCTTAAATGCTTGCAATACTCCAACATACCTGAAAAGCCCTTTCCACAGTCATCACAAACATGAGGGAATATTTTGGTGTGTTCAATAGCTACGTGCCTGTTGACGTTTGTATGCAGCCTGCTCCTAAAGCCACACACTTGGCATACAAAGAAGTTTTTGCATTTGTCAAAACTGATTTTGTTTATGAGGCTGTACTGTCCACGCTCCTTGTTATGATAGCTGTCGCTGAGCTCTATCAGTCGGCACGCGTGTTCATTCACCACGTGGCTGTGCAGATCTTCTGGATCGTTTGTTTCATGCTCACAGAATTGACACAAATACTGCTCGTCACAGCTGTGCTCCTGGAAGTGCAGGTACAGCTCGCTGCTGGAGGAGAACTGCATATCGCACTGCTCGCACCAATAAAGGTGGTCATTGAAGTGAGTGTCTGCTATGTGCTGACTCAGATTCTCAAATATCACCGTTTTGTAATCACAGTATTTACAGATGTATGGGTCCTCCTCGTGCAGTTTCACATGTTCAATGAGCTGCACTTTGCTGGAGAAGTTTTCTTTACAAACTTTACAGACATGAGTGTCCGCACACGTCTTATGCTTCAGGATCATGTGCTGCTTTAAATCAGAGAAGTACTTGCTGTTAAACTCACAGAGCTCACACTTGTACAGGCCGCTGCTGTTGGCTCTCAGCAAAGGCCATTTCTGCTGAGCTGTGATATTCAAAGCCTGGTTCTTCTCAAAGATTTTACAGGTTTCAAGAGGGATCTCCTCTAGGTCCTCAGCTTCTAGCTTCTCAGGTGACACAGTTTGTGTTTCTATATCATGGACTTCTACAGCATTAACTTCTGTTGTAGAAATTTCTACGGTTTGAATATCAAGAGGTTTTTCTTCTTCTGTAGGGCTGTCACTGAATATAGGTGAGTCACATATGTCTTTGCACATTCCATTATTAGCAGCTTTATCTGTAGGAGCAAGTAGATAATAAAGGTCAGTTTAAAAAACAAAATAAAACAAAAACAAACAACCCTGCAAAGAAGCTAGGTGTGTATTTAGTTGGTTGTAGAAGCCTATAAGTGCAAAAAGCAAATATTATCATTCAGGCACTGAGACTACAACTAACAAATAAATAATGTAAGCTAAAAAACCTTGATCTCTTCTGTCAAACCAGGAAAGTAAAGCACTTGTTACATTAAACACCAGTATACGTGGCTTCCAGCCTCCCAGTATGTAAGCTGCAAATGCACACTTACCTTTATCCTTCTTTTTAGGGTCTGTATAGTGCAACCCTACGTTTGAATGTGACCCACTCCACTGAGAAGTCCCAGCATGCACTGGACTCCCATCATCATCTGTGTCTATGCCCTGCACCGGACTATGGTATCTACCTGCAAAGATAAAAGAAGGATTTTTTTACTTAATGTAATTGATATAACATTCAGTCTAAGGGACATCAAATCAGAACAATACTCAGGAGACAACCACTATCTGTTTTGTTTTCTATTTATTTCTACAAATCAGAGCACAACACACTTAGTCAAGCATTACATAGCAAGACCCCAAAATGCACTCTTACCTCTGTTTTCAGAATACTTTATGTCTGGTTGTTTCATAGAACAAACACTGTAGCAGTGGTCAGAAAAAATCCCACTATTGTCTATATATTTAGGGGCACCTGAAGAATCTGTATGACAAAAAAAAAATAGAAAAAAAAAAGATTAACACTAACAAACTGATGTAGCTACATATGGATTCATTGTGCACTAAAATTCTCACTGGCTACGTTTTTACTTCTTGCTTTATGAGAACTCTGTGCTGGTCTGCTAAAGTTCCTGTTCTGATTTATAGCTTTCTGCTGCTGTCCCAGTGTTCAGAGCATCACATACGGTCGTTGCTGAACTTCTTCCTCTGAAACAGTAAAAGGAGCACAGCTAACGCAGTGCTGAATGCTTATGGACTGCAATGCTTACTGACCCCTTAATCCCAACTTCCAGGGAATTTTTCCCCTTGTTTGTCAGTAGAATCATCTCCACTTCATGGTCTGTGCAAGCTTTCCAACACGCAGGGAGTAGAGAACAAACCTGCTCAGATGCACAGACTGAAAGTGGCCTAAGAACAGAGCACACATGGTGGGCACCCTGCATGTTCAGTAGAAGGCATCTTAACCCACCTCTTGTATGTTACTTATTTTCCAGGTACAAACATAACAAGGCTATTATTCTGAGAAAAATTAAATGAATTGGAGCTCTAGGCTGACCTGAATATCGAGAAGGGTGCTGTGTCTTCCGTTTCCTCTTCTTAGGATGCTCATTCATTTTGAACAGTCTATGTTAATCATAAAATGAAAACATTCAAAAATTGGCTAAACTTGTATTTATCAGCTTATACTTTTCATGAAACAATACAAGTATTCTGAAACCCCAAACACCACACAAAGAGTTTTTCTTACATCCCCCTATTTATTCTGTTACAATTAAGAAAATATTAAAAGCACACAAATAACAAATAGTTCTGTATTCCTGCCCCAGGAGTAAGAAGGCTCACCATACAGACTGCAGCTGCTGCATAGTATGTTACAAGCAGCTCTCCTGCATGCTGCCTTCTGTCAGAGATTAGATACCCTGGGGCAGTGACCTTCAGAGACTTTCAGGCTGGAAATTAAAACAGAAGTGATGCCATCTTACCAAAATCCCACACTTTTCAGCGTCAGCAAGCAGAGCAGCTCGGAGGCTGACAGCTGCACTGCACCCAGGTACAGCAAGTACAGCAGCACGAGGCCTTCATCTGCAGAAGGACAGCATTTAATATAGTCTAATCATAAAATAAAGAAGAAACAGTCCCCCAGATAATCACATCAGAAACAAACACACAACTATTACTAACTGTAAGGCTGAAAAATACCACATGGAGTCGAAAGCAGTGCTCGGTTGGGAGCATCAGCGCTGCTGAGCGCACAGCCTGGGCTGTCCTTTGTCTGCGGCTCCCGAAGGGAAAGGAGATGACACCAAACCGGCTGGGCTGATGCATCGGCCCAAAGAACTGCAGTGCTGCAAACGGAACCCGAGGCGTTCCGCAGCATTAGGGCGCTCACAGGCCCAGCTTCAGAACCGAGAGAAAAAAACCACATCTCCTATCACGTTACCGACGTTCTCGTGAGATAGAACAATCGGTACGAAGCACGGCTTTATTGTAACGGGCCAACCTCAGGGCGAACCGCTTCAGTGCTGTATCGGAGGCATCGAACGCCGCCATCGCTTCGGTCGAGAGGGAAGAGCCCACAACGCACCGAGACCGCGGCAGGGCGAGGCCGCCAGCCCCGCCGCCCCTCCCCGAGCCGCGGCCTAGCGGGACCGGAGGGGCGGGGGCAGAGCGAGGCAGCAGCGCGGGCTCCGTGAGGGAGGGCCCAGCCACCAGCCGGCACCGGGAGCGCGGGACCGAGCGTGAGTCACGGCTGCGGCCGGCGGGATGCGGCCGACGGAGGGGGGAGGCGAGGAGGCACCGAGCCGCGGCTTCGCACTTCAAATGGCGCCGGGGACAGGGCTTAAAATGGGGGCGGGCGGGAGAAGGCGTTGAGCGGCCCCGCGCGGCGAACGGCCGGAGGGAGGCGGGCGCCCGCGGGTGCCACGCCGATCCCCAGGGCTCCGGGCGACGCCGCGGCCGCCCCTCCCGTGCCTCGCCGCCGGGACTCACCTTCCTCTCCGCGCCCAGCCCGCACCGCAGCCGCCTCCGGACGCGGCGCACCCCGCGGGGGAAGGGGCGGGGCGGGCCGAGCGGCGGCCGCCATCGCGGCGCCCCCTGGAGGGCGCGGTGCGGAGAGGAGGCCGCCTCCCGGCTCCGCTACAGCGGTCGGGCGGGGGGGTGGCGAGGGGCTTTTCCTCCGCCCCGTTATTATACGAGGAGCTGCTTCTCGGCTTTGGAGGCTGGCTGAGGGCCGGTTCTTCCGCACCAAAGGCTGGCGTCGTTGTGCTGGGCTTAGTTTATAAAATCCTACCTTCAGCCTTTTCTGACTTCCCAGACAGAGCTCTAGGGGCAGCTGATTAGGTTACCAACCGTGCTTTTACCATATGGTCACGCACGATGAAGGCAAGCAGCACGAATACAAGCACTGTGGTCCTTTTCAAAGCACATTTCTGAGGGCTCAGAAAATAACGCGATTCATCTCTCTGCTCTTGAGAATTACCAATCAAACAAGATTTTAGCATCACTGTCTGGTTTGTTCTGCACTGTTTATCTCAGTTATAGGAGCCTGGGTTTCCTCCAAGACTGGTTTGGATGAAGTCCCCATAAATTAGCTACAGCCATCCAGTTGGGTGGACGCTCACATATTTCTGTTCATGGCAAAGTTTCCTACGTAAATACCGTGAATATGAAAAAAAAAAACACTTTCCCTAGTGCCCAGTGGAGGGCAGCAACACAATCCGAAACCAACCCCTCCTCCAAAATAAAAAAAAAAACACCAAACCCAAACAAAACAAAAACCAAGAAAACCAAACCCACCCAGCCCTTTTCTTTTAATCCAGTCCTCAGTGAGACACAATCATGGTAGCCAAGCCACTTTCACATAAAGCACAATGTATTCTTTGTGTTTTGGCTGAATTTCTCTTCCACAAAGAACAGCACAGCCCAACCACACAACTAAAAAGGCAAGACAATGAAAGAACAAAACGTGAGGATCGCCTTTGAAGTCATAGATACAGTTCAAAGCTGTAGGCACCAAAAGGTTTCATCAATGCTTTAGAAAGAAAATTCATCTCGCTTTTGAAACTGCCACATTCCTGAGATCTTCAAACAGATCAGGGTCAGATTTAATCATGCTGAACTTGCTCTAACTGGAAACAGAAGGAAGCCCAGGTGGAAGTAACCTCCTGGTTTAAACAGGCAACACAGGTCATGTTCTTTTCAATCAGCCGAAGTAAGAATGGGGTAAAGTGTTTAATTAAACACATAGCACATGGTAACTTTTACCTACCTGTGGCAGCAGAGGCAGACTGCTGTTGGGATGGGAGGCACTTCAGCTTTGAGCTTGCAAGCTGCTGAGCTAGAATATCTTGTTGTGCAGCCAAGAGGTGACAAATCTAGGCATCTTAGCTCCTTGTAGGAGGACTTGTTCTTTCCTTTCTGGAAGGCCCCAACCTGACTCACATTTCACAGAGAAAGCAAGGGAGCTGTGGAGCATATGGGTTTCAGGGCATCCCTTAAGGTTTGCACCCAGCAGACAACACCACTGATCAGAGAAAGACAGCACTTCTTTATATTCTGCCACCTCAGTCAGTTATTGGATACGTGAGGAGTACAGAACAGATGTCAGGCACCTCTTTCAACATCAGGTTTTGCTGAGAATAGACTGGGTGAAGTCTGGGAGATAAATGCTCTCTCAGGCCGCCTTTCACTTTTATTGACAAAGGCCTCTCCATATAGAGCTCCATTTGTGCTCTGAAATAACTGAGTGAACCAAAGACACGTAGTGGTGACCTGATTGCATCCTGATGCATTCCTCATGCCTCCAAAAAGTCAAATCCTCAGCAAGAGAACTCAAATGCCTCCCACAGTAACAGTTTGTTGGACATTGAAGGCTAAAATAAAACACAGAACTTTTGCAATTCTATTACAAGCCCACATTCTCACACTTGTCAATGTATAATTTCCGAAATACGCTTCTCACTTTTTAAAAGTAAGCAACAGATACAAAAATGCAACCTAGTTTTTATTTTTAAATATAGTTTTGGTGATGAAATATCTTCATAGTTCTCAAAATTAAAACTGATCAACTTCAGAGAGGCTTTGCTGCCATTCTGCTGAAAGGCTTCCACACTGCCTGCTCTCCTCTCACAGCTTTGGGACAATATCTGAACTAAGTCACTTATTCAGTGTATGCAACAGTGAACACCATGTGCAGTTAAGACCTCTCACATAGCTATTTCCATAAATAAGGCTAATTTCAGTATTTTTCCCCACCTAAGATAACAGATGTAAGCATTTTCTACCTCTCTTCAAGCCTTTCCAAGAAGGCCCAAAATACCAAATCACACCTCCACAACTCGAGCTGCTATAAATTCTCATTTCAGAACAAGTGTACCAACCATATTATTTTAATTTAGTTTTTAGTATATACAGTAACACTCAAAAGTGTGATAAAAACCCCAAGTAGTATTTTTTTAATTAACAGCATGTGATACAGACAATGGAGATAAATAAAAAGACTTTTTACAGTTCCCCATGAACATGAACTACAATTAAATGGCACAGGCCAAAGTTTGCTTGTTACTTGAATAGCACAGCAGAAGGGATTTTTTTTTTTTTTTAAATGTGCTGCAAGACTTTCTCAGTACAACAATACATGCATTTTACTGCATATCTTAAACTTGCTTTGGCCCATAATTACTAAAAATGTCTTGTTTTCTAGCTATTATACCACAGGACCTGTATTACAGAATGACATACACATCCCAACATTCTCCCCCCACCCCCAATAGTGGTTATTTCAAAGATAACTGTCTGGTTTTGAAAAGGTATTCAACACTGGTGGGTGTTTATACTCTCTTTTTTGATGCAGACATGAACTGCCTCTAGCTTCAATAAAGCAGCATAAGCATCAAGAGAATACATGCTTCTGGGCTCTGTCTATGCAAAATGCCAGCAGAATCCCGGTCAAGGGAGGTGATCCCTGATCCTCTGCTCAACACTGGGGACACCAAACCAGCAGTGCTGGACTCCCCAGTAGAAGCGATGTGAACATACTGGAGCTGGTCCAGTAAAGAGCCATAAAGACATGGGATACCTACAGTGAGAGACTGAGGACCGGGATTGTTTAGACTGCTGAAGAAAAAGCTCAAGGGCACCTACACATACCTGCCAGAGGGCGTAAAGAAGACAGGCGAGGCTCTTCTTGGTGCCCTACATAAGGAGGTTAGGCAATGAAATAGAAGGAAATTCATTCGAACATCAAGAAAAAGCTTTTAGTGGGAATCCTCCTCTCCGGGGTGGACAGGACAGCCCGCTCTAGCTGACCCTGCATCAAACAGGGCAGTCAGACTGGATGATCTCCAAAGCAGGCAAAGGGATTTCGGTAGTGTATGTGGCTATTCAATTAAAACTCGTAGAGATGGAATGGGGAAAGGAAAGAGAAGATGATACTCCCAGATGATGAAGTTACACATTTATATTCACACACATGCTCAAAAAATAAAAAAAATATAAATGTACACCACAGTGGCTGTAAGACAAGAAGAATTCATCTCTTTCTTCCCTTCCTCTCCCTCTTGCCCCAAACAAAACAGTAAGACAACTCAGGACAGCCTGGTACAGTTGATAATTTAGACTTTAAAACACTATTACTAAATCCTGGGAATTGAGCAATATATTTAGACCAATAAACAAAGCAGAATTAGAGCTCAGCTGTAAACATACACATCTTGGACCTCATGGATTGAACTGCAGCAGACGTAAGAGCCTCAGGAGACAGAGATTCTGCTTGAATCAGGCTTTCAGTAACTTCAGCAATATAGTTGTCAAGTTTAACTGGGAGTAATTCTAATACTGGAACAGGTTCCTAATTAAATTGATTTGAACTAAACGGTTCCTAAACTATTTTACAGCTACTGGGGAATTGGCACCAGAACTTCAGGAGTCAAGATAGTATATTTTCTGGCCTCCCTCATGCTGAAAAAAAATTGTATCACATACAGAAATGACAGCAAGGACACTTAAGACATTAATGCGAATCAACGGGAAAGCTAACAGCATTGCTTAAATTAATCTTCTTTTGCAAATATTTTAAGTTGTTCTTAGACTATGGGCATGTCCATTTTCACAGAGAGGGGTGTTGGAGAAGGAAGGGGCCCACCTCTGTACTGTGATCTTGTACTTTTGATTTCTATCTCAGAAAGCTCAGAAGTAAAGAATGCTGTACTCTAAATACTGCATTAACAACAACTGTATTTCTCCCGAGTGTGGGTTCACAAGTAGGAAGAAGAAACTAAGAGGTTTTTTTTTTTTTTTTTTTAAGGTAAAAAGCAATAAACCTCAAAGTCCCACAGATAAAAGCCACTACAGACAAAATTACCACAGTTATGAATTAGAGCTAAAAATGCTAGTTAATAAAGAAAGACTATTTCCAAATAAAACAGTCAAGGATTTAATCAGGCAGCTAGTACCCATTCCTATCATAAAGCAGCACCCTTCATACTGAATCATATGAACAAGTAGTCTGGGACTTCAATATACACAGAGCCTAATTCTGATTTCATTTACTGTTGTGAATCTAGAGTGTTTCTAATGACATCTGTGTTCTATCTGCACACAGAAATCAGAACCTCCCGAAGACCAGGGCACCTAGACTTGGTTAGTGTATGCAAACTGAAAACTTCTATATGCAGTTTCTAGTTGGCTTCTTTCAAGAACACAGATTAAAAACCAACCCACACACTGTCAACTGCAGGGCTGAGTGGTGAGCTACCCATCAGTTTGGACAGAGAACTTTACCCTAAACTGAGACAACTTTCAGCACAAAAAAGATAAAAATTCATTATTTGTATGAAATGTATATTACAAAATTAAAATGGGGATTCAACAAACTGCAATGATATCTACAGCTACATAGTATTAAAAAAACAAACGAAAGCCATATAAAACCAACAATGAAAGTGTGGTTCTTCTTTCAAGTAAAACAAAAATTGAAAAGAAACCATGGAAATTAAAAAAAAGATCTCAGAAGCAGCAAATTACAATTCTCTCTGCAATACCACACCATTTTCATTACCTTGTAATATTTTAAAAATGTTAAAGACATCAATAGAACACTAATTTCAGTGGCTTCATTTTCATGTTTTTTTTGAATGGGCCCAGCCCACATCTGCAACCTGTACAGACATGCAGAACAGGAGGAACTCACAATTATCATTTAGAACAGGTGCTGGAACGTGCCATTATTAAAGGACAAATTACATGCCAGTCGTAGAATGACAAAGAAAATGCCTCAAGTTGTCAACAAACACATGCTACTGACTGCTAAAGGGCTTTTAACATTTTACATGGAAAGGGAAGCTGAAAAACCAAACCAATCCTCCAGAAGACCAGCAGCAGGGTCAGCACATACAGAGTTCTATACGAGCTCAGTAATTTCTAAATTGTCTTTAATATGCAGGCTTATCTTCACCACAAGATACCAAAGCATTGACAGTTTTGGTTTTATTTAAATGCTTAAATGCCTTCTCTCCCCTCCCCCCAATTTATACTGAAATTATGTCTGAAAAAACCTGCAAATGCACTCCTTCTGAACAGAAATTGTGCATAAGTCAGAGGTGCTTTTTGAGCTGCCTCCAGGAAAGCAAAGAATGCATTTCCGAAAAAAAACTAATCAGCAGCAACCTGCTTGATTTGTCATTAAATCAAACATGACCAGCTTCACAATTGATGAGGCTAGTCTTTAAAGTGATATTTCACTAATTTCTTCCTAATGCTTTGCAATAACACGTACTGCCCAGACCTGGGCTCCTTGCTCCAGCAGTTTTCTTACAAAGTTTTGCAGGAACAATGTGTTCAGATTTAACTCAAGCCCAGAACAAGCTGCTTAGTGTTTTGTGCGTTTGATACTCAGAATAAAGGGAACATTTTCCAATGTCCATGAAGTGGGAATAATTAAAGAAAATAAAAATTCCAATTCCAAGCAATCCAAAACAATCTAGAGCTCAGTTACAGGTGTTTTCACAGTCAATAAGCAGATCTTATTTCAGATATTGAGAACAGATGACATCACCCTATTTACATCAACCTAAGTCAACAGTAAATCCATTATCTTCAGTGAATTTATATCAGAAAAGTGGTGTAACAAGGTAAGGTAATTAGTATTAAATGCTTTGAAGCTGGAAAACCTTTTTTCCCCCCTGAAACACCAGCAGAATGTTTTCCAAATGCCCATCTTGGTTACAGTAGGAACAATAGCTTTACGCCCATGATCTTCCCCATTAAAAAAAAGACCAACTATAATTACCCCACGTCACAGTATGTCTATATCACTATGTTTCCTTTCTTTTATTACTTGATGCCCATATGAACTTCCACAGCTCATGCACAGCATTTAGTTGCAGTAAGTTTTGGAAACAGAGCCTGATTCCTCATACCTTTCTGTTTGTGCAAAAAGGGTGCAAAACACTGTATGCTTGAACTGAAAGACATTTATACCCATATTTACACAAGTATATCATTAAGAAGGGGTAAAGTACAAAAGAAGGTGGGCTCATAGGATGCAAAAGATTTGAGTTCTCTTTCCATCCTGGTTGGAAAAGTCCAACCATCCTCCTATATAAAAAAAAAAAAAAGTAAAACATTGTTTCATTAATAGATAAATAATGATCATGTAGCACCTAATGTGGCATTTGTGCAACAATTTTACTCTGTTAAATTAAGAGTTATAGCCAACAGGGTTTCAGATTTTGCAAACAAGACAGTTTAAACTCATTGAAACAAAGCCATGTTTTCAAAGAGCTACACCATTAGTGTTGACTGCAAAGTAATATGTACAAAAGTAATTTTGCTCTAGAAAGTATGCCCAAGGTTAGCAGGAGTAAAAATATTCATATGAAGAAAAAGGAGTATGTAACAGTCAATACAGAATAATGGGAAGTCTGTTGGACTACTCCAAAGGGTTTAGTAGAACTAAGGAAAAAACTTCACATTTCCCACACTAGTCCTGGAACTTCGGTAGTTTTCACAAAGACACCTTTCCCCCCCACAACATCGTCAAATATCTACGTGTACAGTAATTAACTGCAAGAGCTCGACTATGAAAGGATCTTCAAAAACCAAAATCCTGGCTTTGCAATCCCCAAAGTCTTTCATAACGTAATTGATTGCACATTTTTAAAATATATTACAATTTGCTAAATTAAGCCAACCACTCATTACCTCATCAGTACAGCCTGCACAAAGTACAGTTTATTTATATACTTATATTCTAATCTAACACCAGCTGTCAGCATATTTTATATTACATGTGGTATTGCACTTTTTGAGTGGCACCTCAGTGTGTGTCTGGAAGTGAGTGAGTTGAAACCCCGAAAGCCCCAGACCTTTGGAATTCACTTCAAGTGCTGCCAATCTAGCAAGCTTAAAATGTTAGGGCAAACGTCACCCTCAGAATCATGGGTTTCACTAATTAAAAAAACAAAAAAACAAAAACACAACCTTTTTAGTAGTTAGAAAAACATTCCTACCTGAAGCTGTGCATGAGGGCAATCTGACATCCGTTTTACTCTGAACAGTTTCAAAAAAGTGGTGCCAATTTAATTGATTGCACACATCATAATTGTGTTGGAGGACAACTAGATTTACAAATATATATTACACACACACAAAACAGACAAAGCTATAAAATGCTTGGTAGCTCCACATGCTTTGAGCTAGCCAACATATCTGCTGCATGTTGAACTGCTTATTATTGATCATATTGAAAATTTAAACAGCTATTTCTGATGTATCAGTTACTGGATTAAACAACCACTTCCAGAGCGGAGGAAGAAAGAGGAGAAATGATGGACCCAAAAGTTGAGGGTTTAAACATACGTTCCTTGAATAGCCAGCATATCACTTCAGTAATGTGAAGAGTGTTGCCCCAGTTTTTACTTATTGTTAAAGAGTCTTAGGCCAAGTTCACCTCTGGCATTAGTGGGAGTGCCTCCCACCATTTCAATGGCACTTGTGTCCTCTCTCACCAGGGCTGAATTTGGTCCTGTAACTGGTCACCTTCAGTAACATTAAGGGAAGTGGGACAGATAGAACTGGGCTGCAAAATTAAAAGAGTGAATATTGGACAAATCATGTAAATAAAGAATATATATTAATAATAGTTCCTATTATATAAATAGCCTTTATAAAAAAATAATCTTTCAATAATTTTAATAACTCACCTTTTTTAGGTTCTTGGAAAACATGTATGAAAAAAATCTATTCAGTTCAAGTTAGATTAAAGCAAACCTAAGATGAACACTACAACTCTTTGTTGCACTAAACCCAATTCCGACCATTCAGTTTCCAGGTTAGTCAGTTTTGGGGGATGATAAGAAAAGTTTCTTTGTGAAGGCATGAATTGCACCCCTAGAAATACTGAGCAGAAGAAACACCATACTGAATGGGCCTATTTCCTACTGTTTTCTGAAACTGTGCAGATGACAGACCCAGAAATCAAAGGATCATCTAAACCCTATGTATGTTAATGCCTCTGAGCACATTTAAAAGGCACTGTCCTCTCACTATTTTTTAGATCTTTGAGCTTAAACTCCTTCCCTTCAAACTACACTGCATTTAAATATTAACTACCACTTGAACTTTCTTTCAATGCTTCTCATTCCAGCAGTTTCTACCTGCTGTACCAGACCTAAGGTAATATGTGATGGACTCTATATTCATGCTGGCACTATTTTCTTTTTCCTTCTAATTTATCCTATCAAATGAAAAAAGGAAACATTCTTCCCAAGTTTACCTTTTTGGGCTTAAGGCATAACATGAAGTCACACATCATACTAAAGCTTAATTTTTGAAGTGTACAATTTTAGTGCTATCTGAAACCCTGTTTTACATTGTTTTTCAACAGTTGTCTGAATAGTTCGTCTTTTTTCTTGCCATAAGTTCTAATATCATTCATGGTTTGTGCAATTCCTATGCAACCAGTCTCTGCTGCTAACAGGTATTAACAGTGTAGTACCCACAAAGCGGGCTATTAGTTCTCGTGTTCTTCACTTTCATTTCAGTTCAAAGCATGTTGCTTTATTGTGTGGAAGATCCAGTCCATTTTTGTTGTCCAGCCACCATGGTGAGCATCATTCATTTGCTTCATGAAGTACTCAAGAGCTTCCTGCTCAGTTTTGTCCAATGCAAGGGTCTTTCGAATGTACGCAATATCATCAAAGGACTGCAGTTCTGGCATTCCTGAGCCAAGCATCATGGAGAAGAGATTTATGAACAGATTGGCATGCTGCCGAATTGCTAGATAAGCCTTGTAACACATCTCTTGAAACCTGCAAGAGATAGAAAAGAAAAACCACACCCACAAAGAGACAACACTCAGTATATTGCCTTGTTAGATGCATTTTCTTTTTCACCTCTAAAAAGATTTTCAAGCAACTATATACAGATAAAAGGTTGACATTCATAGTTTAACAAAATCCAACAAATGTTAAGAAAGACATTCTTATCTTCTTTTTTAGATTATTTTAACTGCTGTAAGACTTAGTATTGGTCAGACTGGTACAAGAGTCAAAATTTCCAGCCTCAATTTTCAATTTATGCAAATGTTCAACAACTCTAAAGGGGTACACAGAGCCTTTTACTTATTTGTGGCAACGTTTCAGATCATAAAGCAAGTTTCCTGATCAATTGCTGTGAACAGTGCTTCCCTGGTGATCATCAAGGAGAGATACACTTCTGTCCCACACTTCTATGAAGTTACTGTTCATCCTTAGCTACTCTTCAGAATGCACTGAATACAGGAGCATTTGCTCTCTTACAGCATTGAGTGTGAAATGTCTGTTTATGTGAAACAATTAAAGGTCACCAGAATTGCATTTTATGTTATTGCATGTTTATTGCACGTTACGTGTTATAGAATTTAAATGGTTTTAGAAAGGTACTTACCTTTCAAACTCCCTTGTTTTGGTGCATTCTTGGGCTCCTTTACTAATCACTATTAAAAAGTCCTGTGTTAAGACAAAGGGCACACGCTCTCTTTTGTAGCCAAATTTCTTCTTCTTGTGGTCAAGGAAGTGGCCAAAGTCAATGTGAAACAGCTTGGAAAGACAAAAAGGTGTTTTAAGATTAGTAATTCCTCATTTAAAGGATGTAATTGTAAAATTGCTCATCCCTCATATTTCAGTTTTTTTTTTAAACAAACATCAAATTTAAAGGTTATACTGGGCTATCTATGTACTTGCAAAAATAGATCTTACTTGTCCATCATCTTTCACCATGATGTTACTGTTGTGGCGATCACCAATGCCCAGTATAAAGGTAGCAACACAGTAGCCAGCACAAGAACGTGTAAACAAGTCAATAGCTGCATCATACCTATGGAAAACAAAGAAAACATATTGCTACATACACTCTAATAATACAAAATTATCAATTCATTTATTTAAAAGGTATGAACCAATTTTACCATTTTCACTCAATGCAGTAGACTAAATTCTAGACTTTACTGAAGGAAAAAATTCAGCATACACTAGACATAGAAGTACTTACAGTTAAGCATATGGAACAATAAACAAGCTGTTAAAATGACAGCCTGTCTTCTAAAGACAGGGACGAGCTTTCACTTGGAGGAACTACAGTTAAGCCACGTCACCTTAATTCTGCCTTCACCTTGCTTTACTGTTGAGAAGTCATACGACTACTCAAACTCATTAAATACAATGAAAATACAAATAGGACTATTAGGCAAATGAGAGCAGGGAAAAATACAGGCTATTTCCCATTTAGATACATTTTAGTTCTCTTGAAGCTTCCATCAAAAAGAGCAAGTGAACAAGGAAAACCCAGCAACAAGAAATCTCACATTTCTCCTTTGTTCTTGTCCTTGAGCCACTGATGCAAGGTATGGCTGTTGAACTGCAATGCTCCCTTTAAGCCTCCTTTACACTGAATCTGCATGATCGTATGAGAACTTCTCACTACCTCAATGAGTCCCACGCAGTCACCAATAGACAAACAACCGTAAGGCAACATCCTGTAAGAGAAAGGATTTTTTTTTCCAATAAAACATTTTAAGACAGCGAGCAAAAGGCGTTGCTTTATGATCTTGACTACTCAAGTGTTATGTTATTGACTTTAGGATATGAAAATCTGATTTAATGTTTTACAGGTGTGTTATATATTGTCACTGGTCCTGTGAAAAAAGCATAATGGGCATTAGTCCTGTAACATGTATCCACTGTATCCAAACCCTGTATCTACCAGTGTTACTCTTCAGTTTTGTATCAGGATAGAATTTTTCCTTAAACTTTTATTAATGCATTTTTGGAAGCCTTGAGAATCCACTGGAGAAGCCTCTTAAGAAAGCATGCAGGATAATTTGACAATATCTATTCAACTATATTAAAACTGAAATACTGGAGTCAGAACCTAAGCATTCAGAAAGTGAATTTTAGGACTTATGAAGTCCTTTGCAGAAGTAGCAGGTAATACATTGTGTTGCCAGCATGGAATGTTCAAAATGCGTTTTCAAGTAGCACCTGCACATAATACAAAATTGTAATTGGAATCTATAGTCAGCACCGTTATTGTTCATCCAGATATTAATGGACTAACTATACCCAGAAAGCCATTTACTCATGTGCTCTTCAGAGTTCATAAAGTACTCCGTAATCTGTAAGTGAAACTCAAAGGATAGACTCAGTAACTTATTTCTTTTAACAAGTAGATATTACTTGTTATCTCCCCCTTTCTCCCCTCCCCACAGTTCTCTGCCCCATCACCAAATCTGCATTTCTTGTCAGTTTCATTTGAAACATTTTTTCTGAGAGAAGTCAAAGCAGTCTTATTCAAACACTAAAAGTAACAACCATTATCATGTTTAACACCCTCTCTTAAAAGATTTCAGAGTCATGCTTCTAAGGAAACCCTTTTCTCTCCTGAACTTTCTTTCCTTATGAGGGTAAAAGTATCTCTCACTAATAGAGGAAAACAGCCTTCTAGCTACACTGGAACATCAGTTTTTTGTGATAAAAAAAAAACACACAACAGCAACACAAATCAGCAACAGTTAGTTTGATCTAAGAAACTGGAACACCAGTGCAGTGAGCAACCAAACCAGCAGCAGAGCTAACCACTGGTGTTGCCATGGAGGTAAGCTTCTCTGCTCTGGTTTATAAGTTGTTTATTTGCTGAAGACTGTAAGTTTGATAACCTATTCAAAGCAAATGCGACAGATACTATCAGCAGACTACAGGGTGGCTTGTTTGTGTGATTGTAGCCATTCCTGATATGTAGATCCCTCACAGCAACTTAAATGAGACAAACATTTTTCAAACCAGATTGGTAACTTCACAGAACCCAGTTGTTTAGCTAACTGAAAGTTATAAAAAATCCTCTTTAAAATATACAAAAGCATTTGTACTTATTGCATTTTACTTACTACCTTTGAGTAGTAGAGAAGTATTCTCTAGTAACAAACCAAAGCATAAACCATTAAGAACAGAATTGCTTAAGAATGACCTCTAATGCTTACCGAAGATCAAGACCTTGGTTTTGCCAAATGTTTTCCATAATTCTAATTATCTGAAGTGTCAGCATGTCTTGACGTAAGTCTAGAATAATCAAATAGATAAGACAGCAAGTTTCATAACACAGGATACTGTCACATCTTACTTCTTTTAGAAATAACCACTTTTGAGTGGTAAAGTGTAATAAGGTTCATATAGATGAATGGAGGTTTTATTCTCTCAAGAAAAGAATGGCTGGTAGGTAGGTGAGAATGAACATGAACTTGTGGTGGCAATTTTAAAGCTGTTTAAAAATACATAATATTAAAACATAACAATGGAATTGTCGTGTGACCCTTACCATCTCCATTTTTAAAGATTATCTCATTGTTCTGAAATAGCAATTCAGACATAATATCTGGGTTTTCCCAGTTTAACCACAGGGGTCTCTTTGCAGATGACATTATTCTGCACTCCTCAAGCCTATAAAAAAAGATATATATGAAATAAGGATATTTAGATTCTCATATTGTGTTTCCATGATACTATTACAATCTCCATTTTCTTCAAAATATTTGAACTGGTATCAAATTAAGTAATGCACGGAGAACTGAAGATCTACCACTGTTTTCATCTTGAAATTTACATTAGTAACTGCAGTGCTAGTCATTGGCTAGCCACAAGTGAAGAGTTAGCTACACTCATTTTTCCTTTGGCAGCAAGTGTTCCTTACACATGGAAAAAGGGCCACAGCTCTTACCATCTAACAGGAACAGCAAGCTATCATGTTGTTCTCTAATTTATTACATCATTGCACTGAAACTACTTCACTTAAATAAACCCAATATTTAGTATGTTAGCATTTAACTGTGATGTTGTTGATGTTAACCTTACTAAGCATTTACTTAGTTATCTGGGTACATTTCAGAACTGAAGACAATACCGAAGATTTCCTAGTTGATGAGCAGGATTAAGAGGAGAGATAAAGCCTTGTAAAGCATCCATAAAATCTGGACGTCTCATTTGTTCAACAAGAAACTTCATCTGCACCTAAAAAAAATTACATTCAGATTGTAAGAACACTGACTAAATGTAAAAGATGATAAGAATCAGGTTTCAGCTTTTGTTTTAAGCATGGTTTTGCACAATTCCACTATCAGCAACCCTGCTTTGCCACAGGTTACACAAATAAAAGCTCTCAACTCAGGTTCCATTAGCTTAAGAGACAGACAATAGCAAGGTGCACACAGAATACTACAGCTTCAAAGATACTACCTACTGAAGTTAGTAGTATAAATACGTTTCTAATTAATCCAGTAAAATAGTTCTAGTGATTCCTACGACTAAGTCACAAAAGTTTTGATGTGTGGACAGCTTAAAATACCTTCTGGGTCTCATCTTTCTTTTCCTGCTTGAGAATATCTGTGAGGTTAATCAACTTCTCCATAGCCTCCACCTGCCTGCTCAGATGCTTTAGGTACATTCCACACGCTCGACAATAGGACTCCAGAAGTAAACCAAACCTCTGACTTACAGTTTTATTGTGCATTTCAGACCTACACAGAGAGGAAGAACAGTTACAGCTTTAAGACAAGACCACTTACAGGTGCCAAAAAATGAAACTATACTGTAACACCTTTCTGAAGGCTGCCTATGGGTCCTTCCCAGTTACGTAACTTGTGTTGGCCTCCCACAACTCATCTCATTTTGACTTAACTGATCAGCAGAGTTCCTTACTTTTTACAACTAACCCAGCAGCTTTCACCCTTCCTTTTCTCTTGACCCCATTCCCCTTCTTGCTACATCCTGTCCTTCTCTGTTAACTTTATTCAAAATCCATGCTTGTCAAAAAAAAAAAACAACCAACCAACCACTAAGCCTCCAGTTTCAATTCAAGTTCCACCTTTCTAAGCAGTTTAATCTTCTCCTTCTGTTATTAATCCCAGGCTAGTTACTTTGTTCTTAACTACTCTCAAACTTCACATCATTCTACATCCCCTCATATAAATTAGTCAGCCAAGATATTCCATTATCCTTCGTCATTATTAAAACAGGTAGAAAAAGATTTCTTATTTCTATGTCTTATCTTCAGTGTTTCATCTTAGAACAGCATTTTCAGATGAGATCTGGATACAACTCAGAATGCTGAAATCTGAGTTCTATTCAGCCTTCTCAACAATAGAACTTACGAGAACCCCTGCTATACTTAATATAGAAGAACAGGGATATTTTGGCTATCAATCTCTGTGGTCTTTATAAGAATTTACGAACCATAATTTTTCAAAGGTTTATCTGGTCTAGTTGTGTGACTTGCTTTGGGCCTCAGCTATTTGTAAATGCACAAAGATGTTACAGCCTTCTAAAGACAAGTCTGCAGAGATAGGGATTTTTCAGGAACATTTTCCCATGGCTTTCTGGCTTAACTTCAGAAGTAGCTCAGTTTTGGAAAAAACTGCTCAGAAAGACTGGTGGAAGGTTCTAGAACAGAGATCTGTTGTAAGTTGTAAGCAGCTAATAATACAGGAAGCTTCCAGCCATCTTAGACACCCCTGCTTTTAGAGTAACTGCTATTAGAGGAAAGAATCAAAATGAAGCAGATGATATAAAGATTCCTAATCTATTACTAATTTGCTTTAAAAACTGCAAGGAATGCATTCTATTATCAAACTATGCATTCAAACTCTTAAAATAAAGTTTGCTTTTTAATTGTCGAGTAGTAATATTTCCCAAAAGAAAAGCATGTAGCATATGGAACTTTTTTTTTTTTTAAAGCTTGTAGGAATCTTGTCACTACTCAAGATTTATTAAGCTTACTTTAAATGCCAGAAGAAGAAGTGTCCTATCCGTTGATTGGTCAGTGCCTTCTTAAGTAAAAATCTCACCAGCTGATTATCTAAGTACTGTTCATATTTCAGAACCTAGTTAAGGACAAAGAAAATTCGGAAGAAAATTAGCTGCAGTTATTTTTGCTGAAGAGCATATAGATTAAGACAGTTAAATAAAACACAATTCAAGTTTGATATAAAAAATTTTTAGGCTGCCTGACCTTGGTATTTTGATACACACATTAGCATTTAAAGAATATCTGCTAACAGAGCGCACAGACTGCTTTTATTTCAAAAACTTACCATCTGATGCTTCCCATACTGTTACCAAATATTTTAGCTTCAGCATGCTTAACACTGTAAAAAAGATGCTTCTGTTTGTGTGTCACCATATGCAAGACAGCTGAAACAGTTGCCTGTTCCAGTTGGTAGAACAGTTCTGCATCTCTGCAGAATTTCAACATTTCATACCAACACCAGAAACCAGAGCACAACAGAAAAGTAACTTTCATATTTCAGAGCTCCTCCTTATGTAATTTGCACTGAAAACAGGATTCTTACATTTTCCACAATGTCTTAACTTTTCTTGTATTTTGAACTTGCATAATTATCAAATGTACATAAGGCATCAAGAATACCTAAGTGTTATATACCTGTACTAGCTGGATTAAGTACTGAGACAGCTTGTCATCTGTTAAGTACTTCTCCAGACACCGAACTGCAAAGGCTCGCACCATTGGATCTGGATAATTGCAATCCAAAAGCTCCATTGCTTGCTCTGGCTTGATTGGAGGCCAATCTTTCACCAAGCAGTACATCTGTGGACAATGAAGTCCAAGGACATTATATACATTCACATTGAAGAGGAAGATGTTGTAATACACACCCAATAGACAGTATAACCACACAAGCTGCTGCTGAATATAAGCTGTTTGTCACTCACTTCTAAAAAATAGTTTGGTATTAGTGCCAGTTTGACTTATTTTATCCACTCTAAAACTACAAAAACAAAATCTCATATTGAAATAATACTCAGCATCATAGCAAGGATTCCAGTAATGCCACCAGAAAAAAGCAAAGACTCAGATTGAACTTAAGAATGAGAACACAAAACCTTTCCTGGAACAGACAAATGGATTGCATACAGCAAATACAAAACAATCAACTAGTTAAAGAGGCAACTCAAATTATCTGTTTTCATTCAACATATCATAAAAACTTATGTTATTTTACAAAAAAAATCCAGATTTTAAAGCTTCTTCAGAACTTAAAACTTCTTCAGTGACATTCGTTTGTTACCTGAGCCACTTCATCTCTAGAATTCCATTTAACAGACAGAAGTAATTTGGGCAGAATTTCCGGGGTATTTACGCAATAGTGTCTGAAAAAGAGAATGAAGGTTGTTTGTACAAAATGTCATTTTTGTTTTGTGCATTCGCTTTTGTTTTTCCTCAGTACCTGTGGCTCCAGAGGAAGTCCTTCTCTTGCTCAGTGATTTCAGACAAAGGATCCCGTGTACATATGGCTCGCAGTTGCTCCTTGTCACTTTCTCTTAATTCATTGTCTCTAGCTATTCTATTACTCTGCAGAGAGAAAGTGGTCCATTAACCCTCCTCATTCTACAGTCATACAACGTAGAAGTACTCTCACAGCACAGGAACATTTATACGACACATTATACCACTTTGTTGTTTCCTTCTACTATAAGTGAGGACTTACAAGCTTAAAATAGAGAAATTGAAGACTAGGCCTTTGATTTTCTATAACTGCTTTTATTCACTGCTGGGACAGGAAGTACAGTTCACCAGTCAGCTTTGTGGAGAAATAGTAGTTGGCATGTGATGAACAACAGCAGCCTAGCATGGCACAAAATGAAACAGGTCACTTCTGTCTCCAGTTTTGAGATTTCTAAGAACTGCTGAATGGGCTGAAAGAATCAGAATTGAAAAAGCAGAGTACAGGAGGGTAAGGCTAGGTAAGTAAAGGTAGAACACTGTAGGAAAGCTTGCATAACAGAATGACGAGAAAACATTAGCCAGAACTGGTGTAAAATACTCCCTAAAGAGCAGAACTAGCTAAAATTTCAGCATGTACTAAGACTTCCTACTAGAACCAGCTAAGACCAATGACAGATATTGATACTACAGCTTAAATATTTCATAGCCAAGTTCAGTTTTCTTCTACATCTCCGATTTCTTACTTCATATTTATTTTTTGCAAAGCAACATTGAAATGATGCAATCTCTAACATCTCCATGACAGAATCAATTAAAAGGGAAAAAAGCTTAGGCTGCATTACTGTGTTTATACATAATAAAACTGTAACAAACAAGTCTGACACTTAAGATGAAGTATCCAAAAAGTTTCCAAAAATTACATGCAGATTGAACAGTGTTATTAAAATGAACTCATTTTGACTTCTGTACAATACTGACTTCTACAAAAAAAGAAAAAAGGAAGAACAATCAATTTTATTAATGTTCAAAATGTCTGAACTGTAGAATGCTTCAAGAATAGAGAGAAAAAACACACAGTAATGATCTCCTGTTCTACATTTTTCTTATTTCCACTAAAAATATACAAAGCAAGAATGAGCTGGGCTTTCTCAGCTAGTTTTATTGATGGTGATTTTCAGCTGACTGAACTGGTACTTTGGAAAAGAGCCATCTGCCTGGCTTTTATAGAAAGTCAAATAAACACCAAACAGAAACTGAAGAAAGGAACAATCTGAAGTTTTCAGACAAGAGACCAAGGCACCTCTTAAGAGGTGAAGTGTATTATTTCTAAGAATACAAGCAATACAGCAACAGTTGTCAGATTACAGCAACATGGCATATACTACAGACTCAGTTCTCTGTATTCACGTTCTCGTGACATGTTCAGTCCTATCACACAGGACAAAAATATTCCTGCCTTCAAGCTTCCATCTAACGCTATTACTTCAGAGCTTTTAGCACCTTTACCTGCTAGCACTGTGATAGTTGGCATCTCAGTGCACCAACATGCTCATTTATTAGCATTCTGAAGCACATGGACAGGACTCAAAAAAAAAAGAGGGATTCAAGACTGCTGTGTTGCCACATGAAAGTTTCCAGAACGTATTCTAAAATATGTTTATATATGCAGTGCAAGTAGCAAAGCTGGAGGCATTCAGTAAGGATTGTTTCATGTCCAAAGTAATAATGAACTTATATAAATTACACCTTATGCAGAGTGCAGTAATTGATTTTAAATGCAGTATAATGCACTTCATGGTAACCAAAAAGTATAGTTATGTTCTCTGCATTATCACAAACATCTGTATAGAAATCATACTTCAGTGACTGCTTGGCTAATTTTGACCGTTTCAAGCAAGCATTCTACAGCTTTCAGATAAGGCTGGGCAATGCTCAGTACTCTAGTATCTGATTTGAAATATATACTGTATTGCCTCTTACCTCCCTAACTAAAGGGAGCGCTAAGAGTAGCCATAAAAACACACAATACTTGAATATAGAAAGCCTGGGCCCTCAAACCTGAAGATACCGCAAATTTAAAGGGAACAATCACAGTACAGTTCAAACCTACCAAACATTTAAGAATTGGGAAAGGATGAGTAATGAAAGAATTTTCTGCAGATGAGCCTACAAAAAATGGAATTGCAATAAAGAAAACAGTATCAATGAATGAAAATTACAACTTTTCAGAAGTTAAACTGAGTAGTTCAGACACCTGAATCAATTATTTAAATATACCAAAAACATGCTTACAGTTAGCATGGTAGGACAGTTTCTTTTCTAAGAATTCTAAGATTAAGATAATCTATCACTAGCATACTGTGGAAAAAAAAAGCAGCAAATACTTTGATATTTTAGTAACTATTCTTGGAAAGCAAGTTCTTCTTACCAGTCCCGCATAGCTGTAATTAAAGCCCAGTTCACGTGAAATTGTCCAATTGGCATGTTCTTCAATCACTGTCATATCTGGAAACTTCACAGGATTGCTAAACCAATCAAATTCCAGCTCTAAACATGGAGTTTCCTATGTAAAGGGAATTTAGATTACTTCTGTTGAATTTTACTAACTAGAATATAGCATATTTTGAATATACATTCCTGAGGAGGCAGTTCACATGCACATACCTTATTCGGATTTGATCCAGTAACACCAATAGGATTCAACAAATCCTCCAGTCCATGGGGTACTGCCCAAAGATTCAAAGCCATTTTCCCAGATACAAGAGTGTCTGTGTAGTCAAACATGTTTATATTTCCCCAAGCCAATGGACAGTGCTCCTTAAAGAGGTTAAAAGGCAATTTTTCAGTTTCTACTTCTAATTATCAGATATACATTTTCAAAAAAGAAACATTAAAAAAAATAATAGGGATTCACCACAGCTTTAAATACTTACTAGGTCCCTCCCAACCAAATATTTCTTATTTCCATCTGTGCAGTAGAGAGATGTTATCAAAACCAAGTTATTCTGATCTATCGTAAAATAAACAGCAGGCTGCTTTCCACGCCTTTAAACTCTAGCTGATAGTAAACCAGCAGGTCAAGTAAAAAAGATAAAATTACGTTAACAACGAACGGCATGCTTTGAGTGGACTCCTTTGCTACTTCAAGCAGTTTAGGATGGGGAAGGACAGAAACAGAAACTGGACTTCAGAAAACAGTGAAGTACATAACCTTGCTATCATGAATACCACTTTGCATGGGCAATTGAAGCTGGCAGTAAGCAAACAACTAAAGTAGTATCATTATATCAGAAATTGCTTTGTGTTTCTTTTGGCAACACTTGTTCAGGTCCACTTTTGTCTGATAAGCCACATATCTAGCACACCACTTCATTGTTGTGGAACCACTGAAATTGATCTCTGACATCAAATCTCTGATTGTGAGTCACAAGAAACAACATTCTTATCTACGAGCAACTTGTTACATTTCCAGATTAGCAGAATGAAAGTTACAGAAGTTGTATTATTCCTATGTATTCAGACCTCAAAAGACTACCACTGAGTTTTCCGACCAGCAACACAGTACTGATATGATTTAGTGTTGAATGGGCAAGCTTCTTTCTGTGGTTTAAAATAACACTGACAAATGAATGATACATAAGAAAAATCCCTATTTTAATCAGATTCAAATCAAACATTGCATTGAGACTAATTACCAGAACAGCAATTGCCAAATATCTTCCCAAACTTTGCGTAACCTCTGCTTGTTAGTTTACTAAAGCTATGAAGCACTTTACCTCTTTAGCACCCTTCCGGCCTTTGACAGAACAGATAGAAAGGCAGAGCCGAGCAGCACGTGGAAGATCAGGAATGTACATGTCATACAACAGCCATTCATTCCATCTGCAACATTTAAAAAGCAGATTAAAACCAGCTGAAAGACACTGTGTTAGATAACTGCATGCAATCAACTGTTATACTAAAAACAATGTTATACCCCTAAAAATAATACTGTTAATTCCTAAAAGTAAAACAAGATAAAATGTAACAGAAATCTAATATTTCTGATGTCTGGCCACATTTCTCTTGTGCACAATAAGCACTATAAAGAATAACAATTTTATTTTTGCTAATATATTATGCTTGGTATAATTAGAACTTGACTGTAGAAAAATGTTTTAGAACTGCAATTTACAGAGCTAAGCAATAAAATGACACATTGCTAACACTTCTCCTAAATTTAAGGGGAATTGTTGAATATATGGATGACATTCCTCAGCAACAGTGATACAAAACAACACTGCTATAGCTGCATAAAGAAAGGAAAACCAAAATTGCTAGCAGCAATTGGACACTTTCCAAAAGCTTGCTTAATTCTACTTGACTGTATTAACTATGTTGCTTTTAAAATGGTAAATAAATGCAATACGAAGCAATTAGCAGTCAAAAGGCAAGGAACTGCAAAATCACAGCAGACTGAAACATGTTACCGCTTTAAATGACTGCCTATTGTATCACTAATTGGAATACAGTCTCATTTAGTTGTGAAAGTAAAGGTTTCCTCAAATCCTTTTTACATAATGACAGGTTTGCTATCCCACAAGCTTGTAATGCATTAGCAAAACAGTACTCCATAGAAGGAAATAAGCATTTTTTCACTGCACTTATTCCTTAAGCACTCCAGAGCCTGATACGCAGTCACTGTTTCTCCTACTTCATTACCATATAGTCCCTCCATCGTTATGTAGTAGTTTGAACATGAATAATCAAACTAGCGCTTTCATTCTGCTCTTGGCTCTGTAGTTCTATGATAAGACTGTTGAAATAACTCAGATATCACTCTATTTATCATAGTAATAAGAGCAGAGATTAGTTCTAGAGGAATATATGTTCATGAACTTCTTTAAGAAGTTCTTTAAGAAGAAACTTCTTTAAGAGGAAGGACTTCTCCCTCAACATGCACAACTGTGCTTTTGAACTGCTAAATACAGTTATTTTCTCAGTTGGAAGTAGCAGCAGCTTCCAAGGACACCATTAATTTTTTCTTACGTGTTACTTTCAAATATTATGTATCTGTGTTTAACAGCATCCATGTTTTCCAACCATGTCCTTGACCATCTTTCCCATAAAATTCTCCCTCAAAAACAGCTATGCTTGAACAAGAAGTTTAACCATCTGTGGGATAAGCAGGAGGATTAAGCTATTTTTTCTAAAAACCTGCATGTATCATTGTGCCCTCTAATGTTAATACCTAATCATATTTACAGTAAACACTCTGAAACCTCCAAAGACTTGAAGGCAGACAGAAAATGCAAGTCAGAACTTATTTTTGAACACACATATCACATCTAATCCTAGCGGATGCTAACATTTCACACCTCTTTATTCAGAGTTACAGGCAAAAATTCAACCTCTTAAATATTTGTTCTCTGTATGCTTACATACACTCATATAAAGCTTCTTTTTGCGCACTAATAGCACTTTAAAGTTCATGGGATTTATTTATTATTTTTTTTTAATGATAAAATTCACAGCAGGTCAAATCTTCTGGAAACAATCAGCCCAGACCTGGCAGTCACTTTCACATTACCAAATGATTCCCATCAGTGCTTCTGCTTTAGCACATGCTCTGCAACCACACTGGAACAAATGTGTGGATTGCATTACATCACATGGCCTCTTGCTGATGTTGGAATCTGAACCTGCAACTGGAACACCAGCTGTAGATCCAAAGTAAAAAACAGAGCTAGACTGCCCAGAGCTATGCTGATTTCATGGTACTAAACAGTAATTACATAGGAGTTTCAGAGGCAATCATGAATGTTTATGTAAAACAGACCTGGTCAATACAGGGACTATAAATGTTCTTCAGCTAAAGGATTGCCAGCAATGAGATATACCTGAATAATGTTACGCAGTGCCTTCACTTCTTCAATACTATAATTCATAGTGCCCCAAAAGTCAGGTTCTCTACAGTTTTTCTAGTATCTTACCTGGGATTAGAACAAGGTACCCTCTGAGTATTCACATTGTCACATAAAGGTTCTCCTCCATGGTAGATACCTGTTCTAACGTAGATCTGAAAGTAATGTTAATATCAGTACTATTTTTGAAACTCCACTATAAACAAAGTTTTCATTCCTATCAACATACAGTATGATTACAATACATTGCTTTCTCCTTTCTATTAAAGAAAACACCCATCAATACTTCACCTCAACAAACAAATAAGAACAGTTTCACCACCACTCCTCAACCCAAATTTATTCATGCTCTTCAAGTATGTAAGTATACTCCTATGGAAAAAAGAAAAAGGTTTTGATCTTTTTCCTCACTACTGTTGTAGAAGTACTTCTTAAAAATACACTAATGAACTTGAAAGGAACTTCGAAAAACAAATTGGAATGACGAATTCTTTATGAGCCAAACCACAGAGAGAAAAAAGACCAAATAAATTCTGGGTGAGGTAGAGACTTGCCATATGACTTCAGCAGGACTAAGCTGCACACGCCTTTTCTCACTGATCTTCTCATACCTCCCCTTCTAAGAACAAAGCTAGCAGCATGCTATCCAGCATCTTCTCGTCAGATGTATTCTCACTTACTGTACAATATGCTTGAATATGTTCATAGTTCAAAATGTGGAAGATAGCACATCTATTATGAACTCAGCTGAAATAAACTAGAGCACTCCTTTAGCTGTGTATCACGATCCATGCATTTTTCAGAAGTATACAAAAACATGTGGATTTTAGAACATGGCTCTGTTTTTCAGAATAGAGGGCTGAAATTTAAATAACAAAGTGGTCTAATCTTCTAGCATTAGAAATAACACCTCTTTTCTAATGTAATTATGGAAAAGAGAGAAACCGTGTGTGTCAAAAGCTACATATAATGCTATACAGCATTTGCCTTACCTTGTCAATGTCTCTAATGTTCACATTCACATAGGTTGCACAGAGGATTCTTATTCTGAGAGCACTGTTTATAGTCCAGAGCGATTTGGCTGTAGCTTCTCCATTCATGTAGGGTGTAGCTGTAGAGATACGCCTGGAGTAAGATGGCATTGTAAAGGTATCCAGTGGCAGCTGGGTATATAGACTTTCTTTAGCCATCAGCATCAGATTGGGCATGCGACCAAGCATTATACAACTTCTTATGTACTGTAAGAAAACAAAACCAAAATTTAGTATATTTTCTAAGCGCATGGTCCTGGTAATCATTACCTAAAAGCATTCAGAATAACATAAAAATAAAAGCATACTTAAAGAGCTCAGGTCTGTTCCTTTACGTAAATCCTTCAGTGTTTTTTGTTGCAACATTCAACAGTTTAAATACATGATGGGGTAAAATGGCACAGCAGTACTTCAAACAGATTTTTGGAGGCATGAACGATGCCTACAACAGTTGAAGGCTTAACTGCAGATACAGAACAGAGCTGGCAAAGACAAGTGTCTCGTAGGGCTCTTAAGCTCAGGCACAGTGCAGAGAACAGTTCCAGATTAGGGATGTTCCCAGAAGCAGGTTAGCTATCGTCTGCCTTGCATACTGCTGTTATAATGTACTGTACCAACCTAGCACATGTGCCTCTAACACTCCTAGCCACAGTTAGAAAAAGAACAGGGAACATGCAGAACTGTTCATTTTTTGTTCAGAAACTTTTCAGCTTTACCTCTTTACACTGATCTTGCCGCACTCAAGCCTGTATTGTGTCTGCTAAGGAGTGACTGCTGAAAGTATTTCATCTGGCAACAGTACTACAAAGTGTTAAGATAGGGTCAGCTCTGGACTGTAATTAGTAAGCTCTTCCGTGGCACAGAAAGGCATACCAGATACTTTTGAAGCAGCCACACTAGATCAAATAGGTTTAGTGTTTGATCTCATGACTGCACAAAATTAGTCACATATGCCTGCACTTCTTCCCCAGCTTGCATAATATTAAGTTCCTTTTCCCAGTATAAGGATCCCCCACCCCCCTTATCTCCTCCATAGCTCTGAAGAGCAGACTGTCAACCATTTTAGATAGAGGAATGGGAGCTGTTATTACAACAGTAGGTTTCTCAGAGAGATAGCAACAGCAGTCTGTCAGGAAATATACAGGGTAACATTGTCTACTTCAGAAAGGACTGCTCTCAGGCTCTTCTGCCAGTTCTGCTACAGGTACAACACTAAGAGAACAAAGGCACTGAAGGATGGGTAGCAACAAGGAAGATTTAACTGATAAATATGGTATTGGAAGTTTACCACTCCCCTTTCATGAGATCAAGAAGTTTACTGATGTAATCAACAGTAAGCCAAGAGAGCTTGCTTATTTTTTTTCCCCAACCCCTAAAGCAGGGAGGGAGAAGATTCACAGAGTAATGATTGCCTCATAACTCAACATCCAATTTAATTTCTTTTTGCATTGCATCAGCCCCATTCAAATGTTATTCATCTCTTGCCATCAGAAATGTAGTATACTTCTCAGAGAACCTACCACTGATTTATTGCTCACGTTAGAGCAAAGCTGCTACTGCATTTTTTTTTTTAAAGTTGAATGAATGACGTAAATTCTACTTTAAATTACCTTCCCTGGCCACATACTGAAGCACATACAGCAACAAATACACTCTTGAGTCAGATACATATAAGCCAATTACCCTAAAGAAACAGATTTTTACTTTCTTTGTTTTTGACTAGATATAATGAGACTGATCACTTTTCTCCCACACACATTAGGATTTTTTCAGTGTACTTTAAAATGAGTTCATTATGTTACTCACCTTATACTGGCTCAGAGGATATTTTTCTAGCAGGTATTCATCACAGCCGCACACTTTCAAAATATACTTCCCCTGGTACTCCAACACGCAGAGCTTCAGTTGTTCAGATGACAGCAACATACTTCGTGTTTTCTTCCTAATTGCTTCAGCAATAACTTGCTCAGGCACACAGTCATGATTGATTTTTAAGGTGTACTTCTGCTTATCATTGTTAGGTGAAACTATTACCCATATCACCACTATTATTTGCCCTAAAATAAATACAAAATGTTAGGCCTATCATTTTCAGCAAACCATCACCCCTTCACACCCTAAAGAAACAAAGCCACATAGAAATACTACTACAAGATGACAAAAACAAGATTCATAGCCCAATCCAAGAGAGGATTGATAACTTCTGCGAGGAACTAGATGCCTTAAGCTTATTTATGATTCAAGTGTAAATTCAAACTTTTATACCTTAGGATTAAGAATTTTACATCAAATACTACAAATGTTACATCAAATACTACTGACAATTCATAGAATCACAGAATCATAAAATGTCTGGGTTGGAAGGGACCTCAGGGACCAACCTCCAACCCCATTGCTACAGGCAGGGCCACCAACCTCCATATCTAACATTCAGCCTTCAAAAGAAAACAGTAGTAACTGTTCCATGAAATTACTAGAATAGCAAAAAAGTTACTTTAAAGTTTTGCTGCCTGCCTTTTGAACCTACATTCTATTAAGCAAGTTTTTCTGAACAACTCAGGGTTATGATACAGCTGCAGTGTATCAGATATACTACACAAATTTGCTTAAGTCACCAGTTGTGGTTTTTGATTTCAATCACAGAAAAATATTGTGCCTACAGTAAATATTTATCTTACCTTTATCTAGTTTATTGTATATGTGCTTGGGTAGCTCAGGTGAAGACTCTACATTTGGAGGACAGACATACAATGCTCTACTGTGCGGAGCATTGGCATCTCGAAGATCTACTGCTTCTTTACAAACATTAAGAATATTTCTTCTGAAATCTTGTACTTCAGGATCCTTAACCATGTCAAACTCACAGATGGGCATGCCAATAGCAAAACCTACAATGTTGCAGAAGCATGGAAAAATAATTACAACAGATAACTAAATTAAACTAAAGATTCCTTCTACCACTGCTTGAAAAAAATACATTTAAAGCAAAATACAACCTACAATATTTGTGTTAACCACTGGCTTCCACTTCATATACAAATTGATTTTATGTCATTCAAGAACAAAGCAGTAATCACAAAAAAGGTTAGAAGCCTGATACATTTTCACTGAAAATCCTGCAAACCTCAAATTACCACTTTCATTGCTAATAACTCTCAGGGAGGAAAAGAATCAGTAATCAACTTTTTTGAAGTCAGCAAATAAAGTTTTTTGAGTGGACCACAAGAGCTGTGGTGCCTGATTTTCTCTAAAACTCTGACAGGATCACTGATAACTATTAGAGCCATAATCAGCTTTGCTTACAACTCAATGACAGGTCTTCACATTTTTTTGTGAGCTCCCATAGCAGCCTAAGAAATAATGAACTTAACTCTTGGGCAAAGATTTGCGTATTCCTCTCAACTCTTCAGTCTCAAGTCTAACTACATTTGTTTTCATTAGATTACATTCCTAATGAGTGATTCATGCATGAATGCTCAAATTTGAAAACTTTCACTTTTATCTCCACACATAGTCAGGTAGCCACTACTCTCCCTGAGTTCTGACCAGGCTATGTTTCACAAAACAGAAATCTACCCATGATGCATTTACAATTATTAGATAATTTAACAATTAGGAGCACCCCAGAACAAGTATTTCCAGTTGATAAGTCTCTACCACTGCAGCATACACCTGTTAGAAACTAAGAAAGGCAGTATCCTTGCACTAACTGAATGTAGATACTTAACCTAGATACCAAAACACATGCTAGTTCTCCTGTGCCTCCTGGATAATGGACAAGTTCTGGGCTTCCCCAGAAATGATTCAAAACAATGTACTCAGGTGTTTTTATCATGATCCTTCCCACACCTACTAATGCTCTGTCTGAAAGGGAAAGGGGGAAGAAAAACACCTTGTTTCTCAGATTTTGCACTCTAAGCAAGACAAAGCAGTATTAAAAACTGTACCACTGCAAATGTAGCTAAATATTTGCAGTCAAACCCTCCTGTACCTTTCCTTAGTTATCACTGTTCCGTAGAATTCAAAACAAATCAAGATCTGCTTCCCAAATAAAACAAGTACAAAAAGGCTTTGCTCTGTACTAATATGAAATCCTGCTAACTGGTGACTACCAAAAATATGCACTGCTAACCTATATACAATTGTATATATATAAATATACATGTGTGAATGAAATAAAGAATAGTTTTACAAATATTGGCTTAACTATGATCAACATGTTGGGACATTTGGTGCAACAACTCTGAAATGTAATCTTTGATAGACGAAGCAAAAGGTAACAAATACAGCACATTGATTCTAGTGTTCTATTTTGAAGAGGAGAAACCAGTTAAGCAGATTAGCTATGTTTAAATACAGATAATCTCACCTATTTCTCTGTTAAGTATCTTTTCTTCTCTGTTACCTACTGGTTCAATGACTTTTAGGAAAGGCTGAAATAGCCGCAGGTCACAAAGTCTCCGTGTTTCATCAAAAAATTCTTCTCTTTCTGCTTCTTGTGTAACACTTACAAAAATGTAAGAAGATTCATCTTGAAGGAGCTGATAGAGAGGGTATTTTCTTGCTTCTTTAAAAAGTTCATGTTTGATAGTTAGTAATGTAGCCTCACGGAGGCATTCTAGAGTCACTATCATTCCGTTTGGGAGAAGACACTCCACAAGGATCCTCGGGGGCATCAAGTGGATGCCCCATAGTTCACCAGATGATGGTCGGGGCGGCATTTTTAAGTCTTTCAATAATTCTGTACTTGAAGTTTTTCAAGCAGTGATTCGTATGAGTTAAACCTACATAAAAATCAGAGATTTAAACATTAGTATTTTAAATACAAACATCAGAATGAATTTCAGATCAAAGCTTTTCAAACATTTCTTATAGTCACAGACATATACTTTGAGGTCATCATATGTTACTCAGATCTCAAACAGTGCATTACTAATAATCTCATTAAATTCAGCATTTGTATTATGAAAAATTCCTTATAAGAAAAGGCAATACCAGACTCCTAAATAACAGTCCATTATGCTCCCTCCCTTAGCCAAGTGTCCTGACAGCACAGGGCTAGGAAACTACTAGGCTATTATTCCAAAAGCCACACGCTACATATGTATGCACATAAAAAATAATCACGACCCCCCTATTCTTCAGTACTTCTTTTCTGAAATGTTTTCTCCTGAATTATGGCCACTTTTACCGCACTGCAGTTCTTAAGATGCAGAAGAACAAGAATATTTTCCCAAATGCACTGCTTCCTAAGTAACACTCAGCAGGAATAGGGTTTCTTTTTCCTTCCTTCCCCTCCTTTGTAGTTGCAGTTTGGACTTTTAAAATTATCAGCAAAGCATACTAAAGGGACACTGCAGGTTTAGAAAAATGCTTTTCCACTAACACTTCATACGTATTTAAAAGGACTAAGGGACTATGCTACTGACTTCTTAAAGAAGCTGTTTTCCTTGTCATTGTAATGGTCTCAGCAAAGCAGATGCTGAAATGGAAAGTTCTAAGCACACTCACAGTGTATTTGAAGAGTCAAACCAGGAAAGCTTTCAATTACAAAACATTACAAATGAACCCTGATAGAACCATTCAGAGCAACTTGAAAAACCATGAATTACTGCTAACTCAGCCTACAAATAAAAAGAAATACTGAGAAGGTTCAATGGCATCTTGTTTTTTTAATCAGGTAAAGCATAAGCAAGACACTATCTAAAATAATATGTTTTTATCTACACTTCTTAATTACAAGCATAGGTAAAAAGCACATTACCGTTAAGGTATATACCAGCATTAAAATACCAAGCAAGAATATGCAGTCGTAAGAACTTTTCTGTCCACATACACAAACAACAATAATATAGGTGGACCACAATCAAGTTAAGTATTCACAACACAGGCTGAGTTTCTACCAGCAGGTCTTTTAAGTTTGGTGCCACAACCCTGGTTGGGCCTTTCTGAACTGATGGTCACAAGGGCCCATCTATTCGCTGCCCAAGGCAGGTGTTCTCATTCTACATCATGCTGGCACCCACACTCCCCAAGCCGGCTCCTTGCAGGCTCAGCTGGATTAAAATGGCAAAGAACTACTCACTCTGCCCCTCTTGGTTTAGTTTCCACTGTTTGAACTGCCTTACTGAGAGACAGAGGTGAACACCGGGATCTATGCAGGGCAGAAAGCACTACTGCAGCAGTGCTGAGCTAACTCTCCTTCAGAAGTGATGGTTTCATTGCCAACCTTCCCTCCCTCCCCACCAATAATTGCCAACAAAGAAACTGAGGCAAAACTGTGAAACACACGCACATATTGAATCCTTCTGTACATCATGTTTTCAAAAGAAATGTAAACTTTTGGCTTTTGAGAAGATTATAAAGTGAAGTGCCAGCTCAAGATCGTTTCTTTTAAAAGCTTGAAAATGGACCAAAAAGCACAGCCCAAATATCTACACTGCCTTTAAGAGCAACTGCCCCAGAAGAGCAGCTTTTGTTTTAAATTGGGTAACAGACGTGCTGGGTCTGTGTGTAGTCGCTGTGTGCACATTCACTTGTGCATGTAAGCACGCCTCCAGGGTTTGGATTTGGAAAGCAAAAACATAAACAGAAACAGTTTTGAAGTACAGTTGGCAGCTTGCATTGCTGTGTACACTCCATATCTGGAAGGCTGCCTGGAATAAAGAGAATCAATTATGTTCTTCGACAGTCAAAGTATAATTTTCAGAGAATTCTGAAGTGATGTTATTTAGATCCAAGTAAGGCTCCATGCAAGCACTTCAAATGAACACTGCACCACCACACCTGCAATCCAAAAATACCTAAAACCTTGCTCCTGAGCCAAAAGCTTTGTCAGAAAAGAAAAGCTTGAAGGCATCAGCAGATCAGACCGCGGCCTTTTGAACTCATTACCGCCTTCCTGATGTGTTAAGCATCTTCTCCATCGCTAACCTTGCTAAGCTACTGACCTAACAGATTGAATTTTAAAACTCAATTCAAAAATAATCACTATATATGGAGGAAGGAAGAGGGAAGTTCATCAGCAGATTTCCCAAAATACTTATTTATACTCGCTTGATACATTTATCATGCTGATTTATATGATCTACTTTCTTATATGATACAGTGGAACTACAAAATTTAGTTAAAGGAATTCTAAGACACAGGCCTTCAAAATATGTTTCGGATGAACTCCAGTATGGTGGAGTTTTACCACCACACAATAGTGAATCATGCAGAACTGAGACAGCACAGTTAACTGAACTTCATTCTGTTGACTGTTTTATTCAGTTGCAGGCTACAGTTAGCTTTCTAATGCCTTCTCCATGACATACAAGTATGTTAACTCTGAAAATATTTACCAGACACTGAAGTTTGCTGCTACTACTTCTGAGAATTCCTTCCCTCTGAGGAATGGAGGTCAGTGGAGGAAAAATTCAGTAAGAGCTGTACCACACCCCAGTTAACAGAGGTTCCTAACCATAACACGTTCTGTGTTCGTAACATATACAGACTTAGCTTGGGACAAATGAACTCTAGTCAAAAATGCCCATATATTTTTCCTAAAGACATCTGAGCCTACTGCAGCTGTTACAGCCACACTATCACATAAAAACCTCGTGCATCTACAGCCCAGTAGGACACCCTGGCAGTGCTTTTTCCACTGCAAGCATTTTTGCACACAGCATTTTGTCAGAAGACTCTCAAGAGTCTTCTGCTGGTCTCAGTTCTATGCTAAAAAGGACTGTTATCCTTCAGTACAAATGGAATCCACATCATAAAAAACAGCAAATGACAACAGAGAAGTGATCTTGCATGAACTCCTCTATTAGAAAATCCAGACAACCTTCTTGCTAGGAGAACACTGATTTTTACAGATTAGATTAATTTTCACTGCAGAGACTGTCCACAGATATTCTACTAACTTCAGGTGGATGACAATATTTGGCTATTAAGTAACATGGGTTAACACCATTTTCTTCCCTGTTTTGTAAATTTCCTGTGGAATGGCTCTCTAAAGAGAGGAGCATCACCTAACATTAACACGTGTTTTATAAAGCAGATAAAGACTCACCATGCAAGTCTGTGGGCCAGTCCAGCAAAAAAATCTAAATCATTTTATTCACTTTAGGAGACTTATTCTGTCATCCACCAGCACCTTGTACTACTCTTCAGGCTTTGCAAGTAGGAAGTTCTCCTATTACGTACCACCTAATAAAAAAGCTAGCAAATACAGAGGGAAGAATCAAAAATGAGCTGTACAGAAACACCACATCAAAGGCATAAAACATGTGAGGCTTATGCAAAAAGATATGCATTCCAGTAACTGAAAGAGGACTGAATAATTTTGCATTGCTGTAAACATCAGCTAGTGTTTCAAAATCAATTCAGAAAGGCAGACTAAACACTCAATACAATTTTATCAGTCCGTACTTGAGACTGAATTAATCATTCTGACTTCTACACTTCAGTTGAAGACCACTGGTAAGACAAACCTCATTACATGGCTGTCATAAACAGGATGCAGTAATGTTTTATAATAATTTGCACTATCATCAGTATCAAAAAGTTGTTCAATAAGATGGCTATGTAAATTTTATTTCTTTGCCAGCTGGAAGTATCTTCTAGACTTTTTTTTCCCCCTTTTGTCATCTAAGGAAAAAAAGGAATCTGCTCATTAAGCAATCCAACTATGTTTATAGATTCCAATTTACTACACAGTTGTGAGTTCTATGTTCTGTTCCAAACCAGTAGAAGAACAAAGCTTTAGCTATTTCCCCACAGTTTTTCTGTTTGTTTTTTAGAAAAAAAGATTCTATGGAATCCCCAAAACTAACATCATGAAAAAGAAGTTGTGTGGCAAAAGTAACATTTTCGAGAACACCAACAAATCTACGTTCCATTTTGTTCCCAAAATCTCAAACTTTCAAGACCAAAATATTTTATTCTCATCTTTAGAGAACAGCTACTCCAGTGCTTACCATGAAGAAAACTGGGCCGGGCTGCTTGCCTAATTCTGCTGCTGTCCCAACCTGATGTGTGGTGATGGTGAGGCTGCCTCCGACGAGATATTTTCAGTCCCGTCCTTTTGTTCTTCCTGCTTGCCAAGCTGGCACTTCTCCAAAATCCAGGAAGACAAAGATGTCTGAAACTCCTCTATGACAACACTGTTACACACAGTAGCAGCGCTGCTTTGTTCATAACAGAAAGCAAGAGAAGACTGATGTAATGCAAGTAAATGAGTGTGAATTTCTTCTGTATTATTTACGTATGTGAATTTCTTACGTATTATTTTTGTCTTTATCCTTCCACAGAAGAGGCGCAAATACGCAGAATTTCTTATCTGATCACAAACAGCAGCTCAAGGGAAACAACGTGCAGAGGGATCTAACAACCAAAAACATCTTCCCAGCGTTTTGTTTCCTTCTGAAACAGAGAAGCAACGATATCAGTGTTAGCTGCAATTACCTACTTCTCTCCCCTTACCCCCAAGCAGCACCTCTGCATTGTTCTACACCAAGCTAGAAAAATTAACATTACTGCTGGTATTTGTAGAATTACAGCACAGAAGAAATACAAGGTCATTCTCTACTGTGAAGAGGAAATCTCACTAAGACTCTGCTTTAGTTTAGTTACATATGAGAAGATAGGCTTTATTAGATGTTTCTTTAAAGTTCTCTTGCATGCAGCTATCTTTTCATTTCTGAATCTAATATCCTTGGGTTCTGGTTGTAGTGACATTCAGACACTGTAAGTAATACCAATGATGAGATCATCCAGGAAAAAAAAGGAACTCACTACAAAGCATTGCTGGGCCATTCTGAAAAATTACTCGAGAATGATATAGGATCAGATATCAGAAGAAAGAACCCAAGATGAACAGTTGTTTTTTCATTTGCCTGGTTTTAAAAAAGCCCAAAGTATTACTACTTTTTTTTTTTCCTGTAAGAAAAATAAAACACCTTCATAAATCCTAGGGTTTTGGCATCACATTATTTCTATCCCCCCTTGAGCAGCCTCCCCCAGCCATGCATGCACACTGTTTACAGCATCACTATCTGGGAGCCATGAAAACAAGATGACAGGAAAGAAGCATTTGCAAGTTGCTGGTGACCTCTGCAACTCCCACCATGACAGTGCTTTTTCCCTAGGGAGCCTGTGACATACCAAGAGCACAGCATCTGTCCTAGAACATTTTCTTCCAGTTTAAGGCAGATTTCTTTTCCTTTGTTAAAGAAAGCCTGGAATTAAGACTTTTTAGTTCCAAGTCATTCAAGAATTCCATTTCTAGCTTTACCTCAAAGGATCTTGTATTTATAGAGGACCCACGGTCACACAGCAGTGAAGAACTAGTGAGGCAATGCATCTTCTCTTTCTGCTTCCTTCATGTACTTATTACTCACTGCTTCATGGCTGGGGGAGCAGTGGGATGGGAAGAACTCCCATCTGAGTGCTGGGATCAGAGCCGTGCTGTCAGGGTCAGCTGTGTGCTGGAGCCCAGGGAGCAGCACCCATGCTCTTCTGAGCTGTTTAAGCCAAAAGCCTTGAAGTTAGGCAGTAAAAAACAGAGCAACGAGTCACTTTGTACCACCAGTAGAAATAAGGCTTTCCTTTACTGTTTAAAAATAATCTATTTTGTGTGGGTGACAAGCATTCCTTACAAGAACTTCAGAGAGAATGCAAAGTAAAAGCACCTCTCTGTTCCTTGCTACAAACACCCAGAGCTTCAATTTCAGTTTATGTATGCAGAAGTCTTTTTTTTTTTGGAAATCAGTACAGAGCAACATCAAGAGAACTGGACAGACTCTTCCGAGTCACTGGGCTACATAGTAACAAATACTAGCACATATATGTACACACAGAAATACAAAATTCCACCTTAAATAATGCTGTTTGCTTTTCTTTCTGCTTCTTCCCATCCTCCCACCTTCCCGGGCTATTTGGAACCCAGACAGTAAACAGAATCCGTACAAACAGGAAGTGCTGGCACACAGACAAGGACAAGGAGCAGCAGAGCGAGCCCAGGTGCTGCACACTCCCTCCAGCCGAGCCCTCACCTAACGCCTGACTTTTAGAAGTAATTCCCTTTGCTGCAGCAAGATGAACCTCTAGTTCTGTTGAAAAAGAACTGCCCCCGCCTAGAAGGGCAGCGAAAGAAATAGTGACACTGGAGGCACCGCAGTCCTCAGACCTGCCATTCTGCTACAAGCAAAAGTAACAGCGGAGTCAGTCAGCAACTCACCCTATCAGCTCATTTGGAAATGCATGTTCCTACAAAAACTGGGCTGAGATAAGAACTTCTGTTTATGAATTTTAATTTACCTTTTCTCAGCAGAGGCACCCCATCAGCCCTTCCTCTCTAAGTAGAAGCTGAAAAAGCCAAACTCAATGTTGAGTTGTGACATATCATATACTATTCACATAACATTTCTTAGAACCAAGGCTGAAAGCAACAGTAAATAGAGATAAAAGGTTTCTGCTACACTGAAAGAATTGCTCCAGACCCCGAACACAGCTCATGTGTAAAATAAATAGGTTTTGAGGTGGCAGTGTTTCTGCAAACCGTGCAGATTTTCTGAAGTTAAATATAGGGGAATGAATGGGAGCACAGAAGCTTCTGTTTTGTAATCCAAATATAAGTTAGGTTTCCTCTTCTTCTACCTTCACCACCACAGCCACGCACTTGCAGAAGCATAGGCTTAGTTTCTGTAGACTTAATGGCTTCCTTTAACAACAAGCATTGTTTGCAAGTAACAAATCAACAGAAGATGGGATGAAGCTTTACTTCTGAGAGAGCTTTTACAAAGAACTGTGTGCCTCAGCAAAAGCCACTGGAGTTCTTGTTGTTGTTGTTGCTTTAAGCTTCTATACTAAAAACAAAACCTCCGCACATTTTCCACTGAGTTATTTCCTAACTTTTTAAAGCCATTTGTGGAAAGTTCATGACGGAATTAACACAAAGGCACAGCTCCCTAAGTGAGACATCTCAATTCTGCAGCTAAACTTTCTTGCTCTACAAAGGGCAGACAGTAACACAGTCCTCAGCACACTGTCCTACACAGACACAGAGCTGTAGAATAAGACAGCAGGCAAACCTATGCAGATCCTTGAGAACCCTTCCCTGCAGAAACTGCTGCCTGCTTCTTCACCAGCTACCACCCCAGAAGAGTACAATGGCTTTTTGAGAATCAGTTGAAAATAATAAACACTACTGACCGGTTTTGTATCACAAACAAGTTCATTGGAGAGTAACTAAATATTTGTTTAGCCATAAACAACAGCTCTGCTAATAGGTAAGGAGCAGGAACTTTCTGTAGAGGATTACTGATGGATCTTTGCTCACCACACCAGCAGATGGGGACTATTGGTACTTACCCACACACAGAGTGGCACAGCAAGACGCTGTTCAGCTGTGAAACATTTTAACACCAATCTCTTCTCCTGTGGGGCTTCACCTGTGCCCCTAAAGCTCATAGGTTGCTTAGGTGCACTGCACCTACATGTGTCAGAAGATGGAGGAGGGAGTCTCTATCTGAGGCAACTCTTTTGACATAATTACTGATTTTGTAAGTACATTTGCTTGCTTTATTTAAGCTGGAAATAAACCCAAAGTTTCTGTGAAGCCTGAAGGAGCACAGGTTCATCCTTGTTCAAACCATCAATGATGCTTGAATAAGACTTCTCTCTGCACTTCCACATTGAGCTCCAAGGTAACAATTATGATTCCTCAGACAGTAACATATTTGCATTTGTTTGTTTGCTCTTCCTGAACATATGACTCATGTTGACTATGTTGTCATTAGTCCTTGCCTGCTTCAGCCTGAAGTATGAGAACAGCTATGGTTAACTGCAACAAAGGGTTCTTCAGCCTGTTTTGATCAAATTTTCATCATTTCTGTATGCATCTGTAAGAAACATCTGCTTTGCAAACCTTGTGTTCTGCAAAGAAGCACTGCTGAGACACTGCGCTTGTTAGTGCATCTCCTTCTCCTATGCACCAAGCTGCTACCCGCATTGTTTCTCTAATGAGGTCAGGATACCACCCATTCATGTTTACTACATCTGAAAGAAACTGCTAATATTTGCCTCAATAGATACGTACAAATAACAGGAACTTTCCCAAGAAGTGACATGAACTCAGAGGCATTTGAACAGTAAATACCACCAACTTCTCTGCAACAATTTCAAGACTTCTCAACTCTCCTGCTTGGAAGGTCACTTTCACATCCATAACAGATTAAATGCTTTGACACTACAGCATGTGTTGCCTATCAGTACAATCAGAACTCTGTTAAAAGGGATACATTACAGTGACAGAACTTCCTTTTAGAAAAAAAAAAAAAAAAAAAAAAAAAAACCTAGTGAAGATTAAGCTTGTGTGATGTCCTGTTCTACCCCAAGGTTAAGTATCCTACATTTAATTTCAGTCCACAAAAAAACACCAATTAGGGAAGAGGAACCATATTGCAAGTTACCTAAATCATGGCTCACACACCAGGGCATCAAGACAACATGAAGCTGTTGTAATGATGGTTACACATCTCAAATCACCTTGCAATTGCTTGTGATATCATTCTGTCTGCTGATATACAGTAAAGGGTTTGGAAAAGAGGTGGTGAAAGAAGAGCTGAAGAGCTGGGTTGCAAAATAATTTGACAACGCATTTAAGCAAAGCCTCCAGAGTCAGGAATAGGTTTTGCTCTCCTCTTCAGGTAGTTTTCTTGCCTCCCAGTTCACATTTACATCCTTTACCTCTAGTTAGCAGTTATGCCATCTTCCTCAACACGTCAAAACATTCCAAGCTGGAGACCTAAATCAAGGGAGCACTGCTGAGCAGTGATAACTACCTGAGTGCTTCATCCTCCATTTCAGAGCAAGATGAAGAGGAATATAACTTAAGAGAATTTTACTAAAAAGCAGAATAATTAAACTTCACCTACTCAATTAAAATGCTGGTGTCCACTTTAAATGCTTCATTTTAGCTAAATACCATGTAAAAAAGAAATCACAACTGGTTAAGTGTATCCTCTACAGCAACAGCATCTCAGATAGATGCTAAAAGTTTTCTTGGGAAAACCACTTTGATTCTACAAAAAGTGCTCTTCAGTAGTACCTGACATTGAAATGGAAGATTGTACAGAATTGACAGAACAAAATGCAGTAAATTAATTGCTTTCCTTCCACCAGTGAAGACTGTCTTCACAAACTGGCAAGCAGAACTGGATGTTCAGCATCTGCATCAACTCAGAACCCAGTAGTTTTCACTCTCCATTATTAAAATCCAGCAGTAGCATTTGCTGGTAACTGCGTTCAGATTGGGAACATAAACACAAAAATGAAGAATAAGTGGTATATTTTATAGTCTAAGCATTTTAATGACCACAACGTACTTATTTTAGAATACTATTTGGAATGGAAGTATTTACTTCCTTTCCCAAAGGGAGGTTTATCTAGAAACTTCTTAAGTTAATATAATCAACATTAATTTTTTTATTTTTTTTTAAGCTATGCCTGTAGTCAAGAGTTCAGTTAATGCTTTCCAGCCTTAATAAAAAGTTACTTAATAGCACAAGCACCAAAGCTGCCTAACAACATATCTCACCACAGAAAGTATTTTCATAAAATCTGAGAATCAATTTATTACCACTTTACTTGCGTGGTAAAGCAGTCCTTACTCCCTGCTCATTATTCCTTTCTTTGTGCCTGTACCTGCAGATGTTTTGTGCTTAGCTTGCCTGCATCTCTGCAGCAATCAGCATCATTGCTTTTCTAGAAAGGCAGAGGCTTAAGTCCCAGGGCACAGAAATTTTGTTCTGTTATACTTGAATTAGAAAACAGGCAGGTATTTCTATTTGTGGTTAATTCATCTCAGATGAAATGCTGACTCTCAAACATTTCAGACCTGCTCAAGGCTTCTTGCATTTTGAAGATGTTCAAGAACTGCCTTTTTTTTTTTTTTTTAATTGACTACTAGTATTTTGAAGACCAACCTAGGTTGCTCTGTTGAAGAAAACCAGCAGAGCTATTGCCCATCACAAGGGCTCTCTGCTAAGCAGTCAAGACATTTGCCAGACAACTGGGATCCTAACAGGTACCCTGTGCTTCTGAAAGGATCACAATTCAAGTAAACAGTGCGAGTTAAAATCTGGGAAGAGTCTTTGGAAGAGTACGAGGTATTATCTCCATTAGCTACCTCAAGTACTAGCACAAGACTGACTAGCCTGCACATTAAACGATTAGTATGGAAAAAAGTTGAGTTTTAGCACATATGTATATCTTTTGAAATACAGTGCAGTCTAGGAGGCAACCTTCCAGTCCCTTTTCCTTTCTTTTCTGCTTGGACTTGTAAAGAAACATGTTGTATGTGTATTATTTTTCATCTCTTTGCCTTAGAAAAGGGCCATAATGTACAGCCAATAATGTGACTCAGCCGTCTCAGTTTCAGAGAACTTTACCGTAAGTCTTGGCCAATTCAGTAAACCCCTTGTATCCAACAAACACGCTTCATGGTTCACAATCCTCAAAAAGCTCAATTTGTCAGCATTTATTTTACTCGTAATTTCCAATTAAATTAAAACTGCCAAATGCATCCTATGTAAAACCCACAAGGATAAAGTTAATATAAGGAAACTTATCAAAAAGCAGACTAAAAGATTTCTTTGACATGTACCTAACCTACTACTGGTGAAAAAGCAACAGGGCACAAAAGAAAAACACAAACACCAAAAGTTCTTCACTTGACTCAACTGCTTTTAAACTACACTTCAGCAGTACTAATTTACTTCTACTGCTAAATTAACAACATGCCAAAGAGGTGAAGGCTACACTAAACCATCATCATTCTCCCTCCTATTTTGCAAAGGTAAGTTGGTTTCTTTGAACTTTGTTTCCACACTTCTAGAGTTCAGGTACTCAGACATAACCTCTCTAGAACAGACCATAAACATTCCCAGCGAGTGTACTTGCTCAGTCATGCCTGCCAAGTGCTTTTATTCCCCACTTTATTAGCTTTGAGAAAAGTACACTGTTACTAGAGAACAAGTGATTATTTCCACTGTCTCTCACACTTCTTCTTTGAAGTGCACATGGTTTCTACACTGCCTTTCACAAAGGGAGATCCAAAATTAACTAGGAAAATACCTCCTATGCAAGCTATATAAAATAAAAACGCTTGGTTGAAAACCACTGCTTAGAGATAACAGATTCAACCTCACATAGGCAGTACTCAATCTGCAACATTTCCATTTGCCCACAGGTTTGCTTATATATCTGAAGTCCAATCTTTTAAACAGTTTAGCTATCCTTAACCTGCTCAACCCCACTCTTTTTTTTTTTTTTTAAACTGTAGCAACACAACATGGAAAACAAACAGTTAACACTTCAGAATATTACTTCTGGTTCATATAATATTCCATTTACCATTCAAAAGTATGTTTACAGAATAATTCAAATTGGAAGGGACCTCTGGAGGCTATCCGAGCTCATCCAGAACTCAGAACAACTCACATATGATTGGCATCTGAACAAACACCAAGAGAAACAAATCTGTTCTCTCTGCACCGCTCCCACTTGGATGAAGGCACGGGGAAGAGAGATTTGTAACAATTATTCGCCAGGACACATTCAACTCAAAGTAAAAGAAAATTCCACCCAGTTCTACCACAAATAATTTTGTTGCCTCTTGTCCCCTTAGTTACAATTTCAGGCAAGTATCATCACTTGGAGGAACCAGAGGTCTTTCTTTTTTCCAAAGGAAGAGACCGAACTCCTAAAAGCACAGAACGTGATGACCAAAAAGGTATAAAAACAACTCCTACCTTAACTGACACCTCAAGCCATCAGCCTGTTCCTTCAGTTTGTGGAAGTACAAACACTTCCTCTCTCTAACGCTCCTCCTCCACCTCATTTACATGCACAGAACACATGTGGCCCATTTTTCCTCATCTGGGAGATTTAATAAGTCTCACGTGTTTACCAATAGTTACAAAATTATAAAACTGACTTTTGCTTTATTACTTACAATGTTTTAAAATCCTCTTTGCATTATTTCAATTCATATTCCTTCTCTGGTTATATTCCACAAGAGAAAAAATATCATCAGTTTTGACTGTTTCCTCTTCAGTATCAAAGTTAAAAATAAATGGAAAGCTTTAGCTCCATTCATCCAGAGGTAACAGACCATGCATCTCTTTTTGAGTGTAATGTTATGGCTATTGATGTTGTTTAAAACTTTATGACACGTGAGCAAGCACAGTATGTATTTAAACACAGGGAACAACTGCGATCAGAAAGAAGCTCATTCTTCACATGATAACACTTTTCAGAGGTATTATTTTTTTTTTCCAATACCTGGAAAGCTCTTACAGACTACTTGGTTTTGTGAAGCAGCATGATGGTTAAAGTACAAAACTTTTGCTTTTCATCAATCCTATTCCAAATCCTCCAGCAACTTCTTACAACAGCTGTCCAGAAACAACTATTCCCCACTTACTTCCAGAGAGCAATTAACTTTGACTGGCACAGAAATAGTTAACTAGGTCCTGGACTGCTTTATGACTTCCAATAAAGCACAACTGCTTTGTAAACAGCTCAGCTACACCACCTTTTCCAAAGAATACTCCAGAAAAGAAAACAAAGTGAAACCAAAACACTCAGTTTCATTATCAGTAGAAGCAAGCTGTAACAAAAAGCAATACATTTCTGCCATTCAAACTGAATGAGCATTGGAGGCAGCAGAATAGCTAAAACATCTGGGTGTGGGTCTGTAGGCTGGGCTTAGTGCTCTGAAAAACAAGTAACATTGTCTCCAAGTTGATAAGAATGGCATCAAGTTCACACCCCTGAAATTCAGGGCACCTGCCCCAGCAGAACTCCAGCTAAGCCTCTGAAGCTGCTATGTTTATTGTCTTAATGACAAAGACAACACTTCCCAGATCACAGGCAGCACTGTGTGGTTTCACCAATTCCCCTGCAAACACTATGAGCTTTGTTGATCTGGGGTTTCACAGTGACGCTGTTAAAATATGCTTCCAAATTGCTGCTCTGCAAGAGCTTGCTGTTGGAGAACAACGTTACTTATTGTGAAATTTTCTCCTCACAAAGAACATTATTTCAGAACAAATTATCCAGTGAGTTCCCTGCAGTGTATAAACCATTAAAGCCGTCATCCTGAGGACTGGAATATTCCTGGTCACACATGTTGTTTACACACAGTGAGAGCTGGACTTTGATTATTGCACTGCATTATAGAATTGGGGCATAGAAGGAACTGAAGCAAAAGTTATGAGAACATCCCCGTAAGTTAATTGTGAGGAGGATAAATTAAAGAACTCAGGTAATGCTGGCAAAAGCAAAGAACTTCCCCAGCACAATGAATTTGGAAACTTGTTAGCACTCAAAGCTAGGAATGTATGTGTACATATAGGTGACAGGCCAGGACTCGGCATTCTCCATTAAAGCAGTGAGAAATTCAGCTCCCAAAGCCAGTCCAGCACCCCCGGCTCCCTGCAGAAAGGCCTCACGCCCCGCAGCCGCACAACCCGCTTGTAAACACAGCTCACGTGTGTGCGCTGCGAGCACGCGGTGCTGCGGGGCTACGGCTGTGCAGCAGATCCTTAAAGCCTTCAAGAATAGATAAAACTGACTGAGGAAAAGAACTCTGAGCAACACCAGCAGCGGCTCCGATACCTCAGTAACGCGAGGCACGCCCACAACAGCACCAGAGCCCCGCGGGGAAAACGAGCACGCCGTTTGCGTTAGGCCAGTCGAAGCCTATAAATACCCGAGCTCCAACAAGAAGTCGCCTTCTCGCGTTCATCACCGGCGACGAGCGGACCCCGGGTCTGCGCGCAGAGGCGAAGCTCCCGCCCAGGAACGCGACACAAAGCGCTCGGCTCCTCCGCTTCCCAAGCCGCGGCCGCACGCCGCAGCACCCGCCCCGCCATCCGCAGCGCAGCGCCCCGCCTGGGGGTCGCACTTCCCCCCCCGCGGGCCCCGCCGCCGCCTCGCTCACCTCGCGGGCGCGGTCTCCCCCGCCGCTCCTCGCGGCCCCCGGGCGCCGCCCCGCGGGACCCTGGAGCGGGCGGACCGCCTCCCCCCGGGCGCTGGCGGAAGCGGCGCCGCAGTCCGCGCGGCACCCCCGGGCGAGCCGCCTCCCGCAGCGGGAATAACAGGAAGGCGGCGGGGCCTGACCCCGGACGGGGAAGGCGCCGCCCGCCGGAAGTGGAACCGCGGGGGCGTGGGGGAGAGAAAGGCGGGGGAGGCGGGCGGCGCGCCTGCGCCGCCGAGGGAGAGCGGAGCGGGAGGGTCGCGGCGTGACGTCATCGCGAGACGTCACGACGAACGGCGCGGCCTCGGCGCGTTCTGCGGCGCGCTGCCGGCGCCGTGCTGCCACCTAGCGCGGGGCCTCCGCCGTGGCATGGGATGCGGAGCTCCGCGCCGCGCACGCGTGGTGCCCGCCCCGTCCCGCCTCACTTCCTGCAGCTGGGCCCCGCCGTGCCCGGCGCCGGCTTTCCGAGGCCCGGCTTGCGCGAGGAGGCGGTTCCGGCCCGGTAGGTGCGTGCGAGGGGACGGCGCGGGCCCGAGGCGGTTCCACATGGCGCGCGGTGCCGCGGGGCTTCCCGCGCGTGGGAGGGCCGTGCGGTTCGGGTGTCCGTAGGCGCCTTTGGTCTGAACCAGCTTTATGTGCGTCCTTGCCCGGATTGAGTAGTAGAATCTTAGCGTAGAGGGGCCCGGCCCTCGGTGCGAATGGCTGCGATGTCTGCTGTGTGCGCTGTGCGTGACACGCTGCGTTTCGGTGAGGCTCTGTGGAGCTGCGGCCGAAGGGGCTCTCTGAGGAGGATGGCAGCGTGCTGGGAAACCGACCGGCTTGGGAGGATACCTCTGCAGTTCTGGGAAGACAACCCACGGCTTTTTCATCGCTTATATAAACCCGTATTGCTGTTCTAAATTGCCCCCGTGCATATAGAAACTGATTCCTCTCAGAGCGCTGCTTGTCATGTAGGCTGTGAGCTCTGCCCGCGGCTGAGGAAGGTCGTGGGCTGGCCGTACACACTGCTGGCTGCGATGCCCACAGTTAAGGCCGAGGCCTAGCTCGCTCACAAAAGAGGTTCTTTACTCATTTGCTATTCTGTGAGCATAACAAATTTTACAGCTTATTGTGTGAGTGGAAAGGAGGAGTCCAGGTGTCCTGTGAACTTCTGGATGGGTATCTGTAGTAACCAGCAGTGTGATGTTAGAGGAACACGTAAATAAGATGAAACAGAATGGTTTTCTTTCTTTTAAATAGTGTCTGAAAGGAGAAAAATGATGTAATTAGAGCAGTTTTAGTGACAGCCCACCTTTAGAAGAACACTAGAGTTGTGTGTGCAAAGCCATGGAGTTCTAATTTTAAAATTGCCCATGCAGCCTTAACTCTATCTTCAGAGTGCTGTTTACTTTGAGGAACAGCGAATGACCTCATAAATAATGATTTCTCTAGGAGTATTGCTTTATGCCTTTTCCCCAGTGGATGCAGATCCTTTAAGCAGTGTCTTGCCTTGTGCTTGATATCCCAGCCTTACCCATTGAGTATGGAAGATGTGGCACAGCAAGCACTCATGCAAAATTAAGCAGATGGATCCTGATTGCCGTTTACTGTAGGTTGCTTTATATCGCTCTCTGAAGTATTTATCTATAATTGACTCTGTTTTTAAAGTAAGAGGCCCATTATGATGTTGAAGTAAAACTGAAGTTTAATGGCATGTTTAGCTACTTGCATAGCTGATGTCAAGTGTCTTGAGAGGTCTGTGGTGTGATGTGTGTAACTATTGTGAATACAAGCTGGTTCCATCATCAGCACCACTGAAATTGGTTACACTGTCTACAAGGCACTAGTTGCAGAAAGTGAAGCTAGCAGAAACTTTTTCCATAGTTCCGTTAATCTAGCAGAACCTGTGCCAGAAGTTGGAGAGAAGCTGGGTGGCAGTACAGAAGTTGGCCTGCTGATGGGTGGTTTACACCATGCTCATTCTTCGTTTATTCTTTGTACAGCATATTGTTTTGTTATGTTTCACTTAGTTTTCATGAAGCTGTTTTTGACTTTGTTTTTGTGGTCACGTTTTGATTCATGTTAGGTTCATGCCCTCCTGGAATTTCAGAAAGTCTTGACAGTGGAGAGCAATTTAAAACAAAAACCTGCTCTGTTACTGATTCAAAAGCTTGTTCCCAAGGCAATGCATGCTCTTCTTTCTTGCTGTTTTTTTGTTTCTAATTCTAGTTTTAGCAGTAGTTGAACTTTCTCCAATCTTACATTGTTTAGATGTAACAATTCCAGAAGTGCTTATGTCACCTGAGAGTTTTAATCCCATGTTTTCTTTTTTCCTAATGGAACATAAACCTTTATGGGGTCAGACTTTCAAAGGTAATAGAGGATCTAAAAATGCAATCATCAGCTGGGATTTTCCAGAGCTTGAATGCAACACAGTATTTATCTCCTGCTAATTTTAGCAGATTGAAAATCCCAGAAGTTATCCCAGATAAATGCTGTCTCCTCCAGGTTCCTAAATGCCTTTGAAGTCAAAATCTATTTTCAAATGCGATTCAGAACCAAAGTTCCTATGTGGCATTTAATTTACCTTTCCCTCAATCTTCCAGAAGTCTCCCATTTTAAGATGCAGACGTGGCTTGCTATTTGCTTAAACAGGGGAAGCCCACAGCACAGACATGGTTGCTACCAATGCAGCCTTAGCTAGAAGTCATCAGCAGACACCACAGATAATGCAGCTGTCTACCACAATGTAACAGTGAATGGGATTTGTTATGATAAGAAGCTAAGAAGACATTAACAAAAGTAGCTGTGCCTCGATTCATAATATCACTGCTCAGCATTATTCTGGGATTGTTCATCCCGGGCTTTAGATGTGATTTATAAACTTTAATTAAATAAGCCTCTCAGAACCCCTTGTTGGAAATGTAACGTTAGTTCTAAGAACTCAAATTAACTGAGAAATAATAGAATAAAGGTTAATATGGGATAAGCACTCCATTTTTGTAGAAGAAGATACGGCTGCTGCATAGGTTGTGCGTAGAGAAGGAAACGCAGAGAAGTAGCTCAAGGTCATTCCACAAGACTGGGAGATCTGGGAAAGGGGCGCTTGAGAAATGATTGTGTACAAGATCTGCTCACATTGTTTCCCACTCCTCTGCTTGTTGATGACTCAGATGAGAAAAGTTAACCTTGGGATATTTTTTCTTGAAGATTTTTGTGATTATTTGGGTGATGTAGATGTGTGTAGATGTATTTTATAGTAATGTAAAATAAACACGCTTTGAAATATTTCTGTTCTTTCTAAGTTCTCCTCTAGTATCGTGTAGTAGTTATGAATTGTAGTATTTGTTTATGTTTTAGATAGTGAGCTTCTGCTTAGGCTGTCAGAAGAGGATGTGGCTAACGGTCGTGTCCCTCATTCCTGTTAACACAGCTTTAGGTGCTGTGTGTTGGAGGTCACATCTAGCAGTCATGGAGCGTTGGGGTGTGTATGGCAGGATCTGCTTCTGGGTCGGGTACTGTGAGGGATCTGCATGTGTCTGCAAAGGTGCCCTGGGGTGCTAATGGCTGTGTTTCAGATCACTGTCTGTTCCTTATACCCATGTATTTTTAATATCTTGCCATGGTTAAGTTGTCCTGCTGTTCTTACAAGCTGATTTTATACCTGCTTGGAATTGTAAAAAGGCATAAAGCAGAGGCAATACAGTTGCAGAAGTTGTCCCCTCAGTTGTTAGCGTGACTTATTTGAGCATTTGTGTCTTTTTGGTCTAGATTGGAAGAGGACTCCTCATCCTTCAGAAATAGTATGCCCACAGTTGTCTTGGCCAATGATTCTTCTACAGCAAGCAGGACTTCTTCCTCATCCTGAGAAACCTTCATCTCTTCCTATGTCAGTGGCTACAAGGCCCAGAGCCACCTCGCCACTCTCCCCACCAAAATCACTTGGACTGGGGCCTTCCTTTTATCACGCACAAGACGAAGAGCTTGCAAAAGTGGTGGAGCAGGACCCTATGCTGGAGGAACTATGTAAGCCTCTGTGCTGTAAGCTCTGCAATGTCACTCTGAATTCAGCTCAGCAAGCCCAGGCTCATTACCAGGTAAGCAGAGTAGTAGTGGGCATGGATTCCAGGACTGTTGCATCTCCATTAGGAGGAGTGCTGTGTTGAAGTGGCTACGCAGTAGCAGCATCATTTGAGTTAACCCATCTGAAGCTACCTTTGCTACATCTGGGGGACTGGAAGCTGTGTCTAGAACTACTGTATGCACGTAGCTTCACCTTGGTTGAATTTGCTGGTCATTCAGATAAGCTGCAGAGCTTTCTTTTAAGGTATGATGACAGGATCAAATCACAAAATATTTTTCTGTGCGGACAGAGAAATCCTACTAAGATGGCATGAGTGGAAAGGAAAATACCTACTTTTTCTTTGTTTTCCACCTCTACATCTTCCCACTGAAACTGAACCTCTCATTCCACAAACATGATGTTTGTAAGGCCTGGACAGATGTTTTCTGTGGAACTAGCTGTGCCCTTAGGAGAGTAGTCTGCTACCATGTGCTTATCACTGCCTCCTTCCTGAGGCTATGCACACCACTGCTTTGCTGGAGGCCGTATTTATGCAAAATCTCATGTGCTTTGAACAGTGTATGGGAATGTTGAGTCATGGCCTGAACCACTGATTGAGCACCTGGGTAAAAGACCTGGTCAGCCCTGGGAGCACAGGTGAAGGCAACTCATCTGTGTGATTGGAAGGGGTGGAGCCTGGCTGCACCTCTTAGACCTCATTTAAGGGCTGACTGCTGCTGGGGAAGGATGTCTTTTTGGAGATCCCTCCTTGGTGATGCTTTTTCCTGGGATCTAGAATCTTCTGATGGGGTGAGTGATTTTGTTCCTTTTCTTTATAGTGCCTTTTTATTGTGCTGGTCCTTCTGTTATCACATCTTTGTTGTAATACCTTTCCCATTGTATTGGTCTGTCCAATTGCTACAGGAAATATCAGCTGGATCAGCTCAAACCAAGTTCTGTTTGCTCAGTCTGTCTAGTTGGTTTCTTTGGAATTGGTTAGGAACAATTTGTGTATTTCTTTGCTGGCGTTAAATCTTAGTCTTATGTTGTCCCCTATGCCAGTAGCTTGCCTTCCTAGTGCTGAATTTGTGAGAGATATGGATATGGTAACTTTCTTCACCACCCAGTGCAAGAGGGTGGTTCTCTGTGTCTTCAGGATACCAGGCTCCAACCTCACGTTTGCTGTTGATTCTTAAAAAAAAAAAAAAAAAAAAAAAAAAAAAAAAAAAAAAAGTTTTCCTGACTGTAAGGGAATAAGTTATAGCTTAGCATAGGATTTCTGTAGTGTTTCTGTCACGGTAAGACGGAAGTGCATTTGTAGTTAAAAATGTATGACTCTTATTTGTTTCACGTATGTTCTTTAATATATATCCACTGTACATACACTTGCTCTCATATGCTTCTCTCAGTTTGCAAGGCACCAGTAAAAACTTCAGTATATATTTTCCAAGAGAAAATAAAATACAAAGCTGAGCTTTTTAGAAGTTTGTTTTTTTGCATTATCTTATACCCACAGCCTCTTGAAAATGGATGTGTGTACTCAGGCTTATCAAAAGGCAGTTAATGTCTTATGTCTAAAACACAAAATGCTGGTTTTAAGTGAAATAGATTAAAGAACTAATTGTAACCTTACTTGTTTCAGGAAACTGTTGGAAGATTAGGCTTAACGTGAGCATTTTGGAGCGAAGGGGGGCTGTCTGCATCTCTCAATGTATTCTATATTTTTTGAGTGATGGTTCCTTTACCTGAGGTGCTGGCTTCCTGGCTGTTTCTTTCTTTTTATCTCTGTCTTGTTTTGCATTCGCTGTGAGATGCTGTTATTGGGACAGTGATTAAATTGAGTTCTCTCTGCAGGGTAAAAACCACAGTAAGAAACTCCGGAATTACTATGCTGCCAATAGCTGCCCGGCACCCGCCAGGATGAGTAACTCGGTTGAGCCTGTGCCACCTCAGGTTGTTTCCCTTCCAGCTCAGGTAAGGCATGGGGAGGTGACAGAGATTGTGATGTTTGCTTGCAACCTAACCCTCGTTAAGAATAACTAGGTCTCATGCTTTGAGGGTTACTGCAAGAGTTTGGAAAGAATTTTCCTTGTGATGACGCAGGAAGGTGGATGTAGACAGTTGTGAGCTGTTCGCTTTCTTTTGAAGGAGCAGATACCAATCTGCTGTTGCAGCAGAATTTTGAACTTGAAATAGTCTATTTCTGCGTGGCAAATACTTTGTTTCCTACGTAAGTCTGATGTGCTGCTGATTAAGACTGTTTAAAGAAAACTTAAAAGAAAATAGCTATAGCTGGATTTAAGCACGAGGGTGTGGATCTGCTCTGCAAAATCATGCCTCCGTTGTGTGAGTGGAGCTTATGTGGAAAAAAAATGCTTAGATGCACCTGCACCCATTGTCCAGTGTTATTATGTAATTCTCCTTGTTCATTCTGCAGTGGTTATTCCTGGGTACAGGGTGAGTGGAGGGATGGGTCACTGATTCAAACCCGTTTGCTCTCAGGCATGTTAAAGGCAAAGGAGATAATGTTTACTTTGTTCTTCTAGTCTTTTGATTGTCATGGGGCTTAGCAGCTAAACTGTCTCTTGTGTGTGAAAGTGCAGAGAGTTATAGCTGAGCAGCAAGGATAGAAGTTATCCTGTCACCTCCAAAAGTTTTAAGCCTCTGTCAGTACAAAAGCAGAAAGCATTTGCTCTAAGCAGGTTTTTACATGTGCTGTCAGAGCCACCAGAGGGAGACTTAGCCCTGTGTAAAATGGCTTTGTGGCTCACAGAGCTGAATCAGAGTCTTAAGAGGGCACTGAGTCCTGTCCTTGGTAATGGCACATGGGTGCTGTACTTGCTGGGGTGTCTGGTGCTGTTTTTGATGGAGGGAATGGTCCAGGGCAATAAAAAGGCCATTCTGGTGCCATGTGAGGATTTATGTTATAACTCATGGGTTAGAATTGTATATAAGCCTGTAAGCTTGCAAGAGATGTAAAAGAAGCTGGACTTTACAAGTGCTGCAGTGACATGGCTGTATCAATCTCTTGCTGCTGCAGTTTACAGAGCACTCTTCTCTGGATGATGCACAAACACTGAGGAAACCTTGTTGCTGCCCCAGTCAGCGTGCCTGTCTGATGAGACAGGCAAGGTATTGTTTCCAATGGCAGGAGCTCCTCATGTGAGGCTGGATCTTCCCTCTGAGGCTTTGGTTCAGGTGTCCCTGCAACTGAAGGGCAAGGCTAAGAAATTTGGTAGCTCTGTTATTGCTTTTATCTCTCAGTATCATCAGGATACTGTGGAGAGATTGGCTGCACTGGAAACACAAGTGGGGAGTGCTGTTACATTTCAATGAGTCTTCCTCAGTATGAAAGTCATGATTTGTTGGCTCCCAGGAGTCAGGAATAGAGGTGTTAAATCACTGCTGTTAAGTAAACAAGCCTCTGTGGCTGTTGACAAAATACAGGGAGTTTATTCAGATTGTTCTCCATCTGAAGCATGGAATTTATATAGATCTCATGTGATGCGAATGTGGAATGTGAAGATGTTGTGGAAAGCTGAGGCAAAGAAAACTAAGTTGTCCTTGTAGAAGCAGTTGGGTAGGGGGCTGGAATGTCCTAAGCCAGTGTTTTAATTCTAGTGCTCTTGCTTGCTCGCAAAGGCCATAGTGGTCTCAGACACTGTGTTTCAAGTATTGCAACAGTTTAACTTTGTTTCACATTGTGTTTTTTCCCTTTGCTGCTAGATGGGATCCAGTAAACCAGGTGGCCGAGTGATCTTAGCCACAGAGAATGATTACTGCAAGCTTTGTGATGCCTCATTTAGTTCTCCAGCTGTGGCACAGGCTCACTACCAGGGGAAAAATCATGCCAAACGGCTGCGTCTTGCAGAAGCACAGAATAACTCATTCTCGTAGGTATTGTTCAACTTCATGCTCAGGCTGAAAGCATGTGGCAGTATCTCTGGAAGTCTTTTTTGTTAGAAAACTCGGACTTGCAACTGTTTGTATTTGTTTAATCTTCAGGGATACATCAGAACTAGGCAAACGGAGGACAAGGAAAGAAGGGAATGAATATAAAATGATGCAGAACAGAAGAAATATGTACACAGTTCAAAACAACACAGGTAATCATGAGTTTGCACCTGCTCTATTGTATATTTAGAATAATAATGAATGTTCAGTAGACTTGTTTTTCTTCTATTTCTGAGCTCTGTTCTAGCAGGGACAGGTTGTTAAAGGAGCTGGTTCCAGCTCTGTTGATTCTTCTTGTCTGTGTATATTTTCCCAGCTGCTGTAGTTACTTTGTTTTGTCAGCCTGCTTGTTATTCTGCTTTCTTGGTTTGTAACTTAATTTACCATCTGCCCTACCCGTCTGTAGGGCTGCTCTAAGTGATGACAATTTTCCTGCTTTATTTTCTTGGCAAGTGACCAGATGCTTTGACTCCTACTGTAGCACAGCAACCTCTATGTGCTCTCCTCTGTCCAGAATGAGAAAGATAAGAAAGTGTGTTAGCCTCCCTGTAAGACCATCTGTTCCTAGAACCCCTTCTCAGGTGTTAGTTGTTAACTTTTCCTCTTTATTGTTGAAGTGTTTTAGAGTGTCCAGCCCAGCATCTGTTTCTCTTTTTCATTTTAAGTTGTGTTATGTGCACGTATTGGCAGAAACCCTGCTTCCTGGTGAAGCTTGGTTTAATATCATCATTTCAGTTGTTATCCTTTGGAAGACGTTTGTTTTAACATTCTATCAAATGTCGTTCTGGGATGATTTTGAATTGGGTTAGACAGCTTATTCTAATCAAAAGACTGCTCTAATTCTTGAGTTGGGTGATTTAAAAAAAAAAATTGATTAATCACTTAAATGATCAATTAAAGATGCTAATCTGTGGCTTCCTTTCATGCATTTGTTGGACTTGAAGTTGTCAGTGAGGTGCCTCAAGCTTTTTTAAATAGATAAATAGACTTTTCTGTTGTTTCCTCAGGTCCCTACTTCAATCCCCGCTCTCGTCAGAGGATTCCTCGGGATCTGGCAATGTGTGTCACCCCCAGTGGCCAGTTCTACTGCTCCATGTGCAACGCTGGGGCCAGTGAGGAGATGGAGTTCAGGCAGCACTTAGAAAGCAAACAGCATAAAAGCAAGGTGTCTGAACAGCGGTACAGAAATGAGATGGAGAACTTAGGCTACGTACAATGACGCGCCACCCTTGGTAGTAGTCTGCAAATAGAGCAGCTTGTCTCTCGCCTGCTGTTTGCCACATGCCCTGCTTTGTGCTCCATTTGATAGGAGTATGCTCTTGAGCTATACATGTAACACCTGCAAACTCAGTGGTATGGTTAAATTTTTTTTCTATCATAGTTGGCAGGATGACACTGTGCAGGACATGAAGTGTTTTTGATGTTTGTTTGCTAGTTATCTAAGGCTCCTCATTGTGTTGAGTGACTGAGGGGACTTTGTTTTCTCCTCGGCCTTTTGCATGAATATGCAAAGCCCAAGAAGTGCTGGAAACTTCTGTGGTTCTACTGCATGGGTGAGACCACATGCAAAGCCTGTTCCCCTCTTTGCACGCCACAGAGTAGTGCTCCAGAATGTATTTCTCCAGCAGAGTCAATCTCTGAACAGCTTGTAAAAGAGGAGCAGGAATGGGACCTGTAAATGTGTGAGTTAGGGGTGTACTTGTCCACAAATTGCTAATTGTGGCTCTTCTTACAGCCTACAGTAAATTCTTTTCATGTGCCTGTAGAAAGGCTGTGCACACCTCTCTACCTTGGAGGGTCTTGCCTCTTACTCCTTTCTCTGTGATGCAGATTTCTCTCTGAACATCCGACGTTAGGTATCAGCTGATTAGCCACATCCAGAAATATTTTTCTACCAAACAGTTAACAATGAAAAAGGGTTCTTGGTACTGTTGACTGAGTACTTGAATGCACTGCGGGTAGCTCAACTCTCTGTGGCTTAATGAAGTGAATTGGAAAGCAAACCTGCTTGGGTGGGATGTGCTGTGCTCTGATTCCATGTTAGATAGGGTAGGGTTAAGGATAGGTTGGAAGGAGCTGTCAGCTGTAATTTCTTTGCATACTAATGTAGAAGAGAGCGTTGGTGCCTGCCTAGCCTGCAGCTTTGTTGCTCTGGGAGAGCAGGGCTTCCTTGGCCTTGGGAAGTAGATGTCAGTGTATCCCACCTCCACATAATTCCCTGGAAAAAGCCAAAGGGATGTTAAAGATAAGAGGTGAAATGCTACCCAGATTAGATGAACTTTCTTCCCCCTCTTCCTTTTCTCATCTCAAACTGGGTTTTAATTCCATTTCTTGATGTGAATTTCACCATTAGGGACCATAGAAATCTAAGGTTAGTTAGGGCGTGAATGTCAACAGTGATTGAGCAACAACTTTATGGTGATGCAGAAGTATTCACAAAACTTTTCAAGCATCTTTTTAAATGTCAATGAAGAGTATGTGTCTGTTTTAATTTTCCTTAGCAAAAGTGGAAAGGGGATAAAGAGCAGAAGTAGGGCTGGCACTCTTCTACCCATTTAGGTAGATGTGAGGAGCTGTGATTGGAACTTGGCTCATGATGTTTCTGTCACTTTAGCTTTAGTGGCAAGTGCAGCATGTGGCTAAACCCTGTTGGACCTTATTCACTACAGCACTGCTACAGCTGTAGGTTGGTGGCTGATGCAGAGACGGGGTAAAGGAGGGACCAGCCTTCTCTCTTACTCCTCCACGGGTAGCTTGAATTAAGTGCAGCTCCATCAGTTTCAGTAGCCTTTTACCAGGGATAAACTTTATCTGATGCATGATGGTGAAGGTAACCAATCCTGCCTTTTTTTTGCTATTCTAATCCCTGCCTCTTGCATTCCAGAAGGATTATCTGCTTGCCTTAAAAAATGAAAAATGACTAAACAAAAAATCTAGGTAGTTTTTATTAGTCTTTTTAATCCACTTCGGAAAGGCTTGTCTCACTTGGCTGCTCAAAAATGAATGCTTTTCTCAGAAACTGAGTATTGTCTCTAGCTGAGCACCAGGTAGCCATGCAACCTTAGCACTGCTTTCCTATATCCTGGCAGGGTGAGCTCTTGCAAAGTAGCTGAAAGCAATCTACATCATTCCAGGCTGATCCTTACTGTGCAGATACAGGCAGGGCAGCAGACATCCTCTTGAGTGGGATTCCTTCTCCTCCTTTCTGCAAAGCCCTATTAAATACACTTTGTGCACAGGAGTGTATTAGGAGGTAAAACAGGAGCCCAGACTGAAGAGCACTAACTAGACAGTTTTGACAGGCTGTTTGTTTTTCCTGTGCTGTACAGCCCACGGTTCACCTTTGCAGCCCTGAAGAAGGTTCCCCTTAGAAAAATCTCCTGTCAACATTCTCCCCTCATTTTTTGCTGTTGAAGGGCTGGTTTCCTCTTAGTGCTATCTTTTGTTTTCCTAGTCTGACGCCACTGTGCAGGGCCAGAAGGAGCTGGATCAACTGTACCTTAAGTATTTCACCAGTATATTCATGCTTTGTACTTAAACATCCCTCTTGCTGTAAATTAAGCATGGTATTTCCCACAGGCTGCAATTAATAGCAGAAAACCAACACTTTTTAAAATAAGAGCTGTGGGTGCTGTAGGTACTTATAATGAGGACCAAGAAGGCTTTTTTGGTCTGCTTTCATATAGCTTAAAATCAACTGTTCACCTCTTTGCTTGGGTTACTGCTCCTGCTCCCAGCCCAACAGTCTGCTTCTCATTTGGCATTTCCAGTGACTGTTCATGTCCTGTGACTGCGTGGCTGCTGGAAGTGTCAAGACTCGTTTTGCTCCATGTGCCTGGTACCTCCTGGTACAAATGTGCTATGTCCCACTCTCTTTAGCACAGGAAACTGTTGATTACAAACACCTCACTGTCATCATTAGGGTTCAAGCCAATCCAAACTCATGCTTTCCAGTGTGAGAAGCAGGATGGATTGTGGTTTTATTTTTTTGGGAAAGCTGTTCTCCAGATCATTGTTCAGAACGCGTGTTGTGGGATGAGAAGGATACCATACAGCTGCAATACTATTTTCCAGACCCAGCAAATTATATTCTCTAGTTAATCAAAGTATCAAAATCGAGAAGTAGAACTTTTGTGAAACTGCCACATTGGCCAGTAGGTTAATGACCTTTGCTGCTAGAAATGGAATACAAAACAATGTCTTCATATTTATTTTACTGTGCTGACCACTAATTGACTTGTTAGTATTTAAGGCACTACGTAGGTTGTTTTTGTTTTAGTGAACTCTACATCGCATCGCACTTTGCTTTTGGATCAGAAATGATATTTAATATATTTGTGAAAATGTTTTGCCTCTCACGGATGTGTTGTTTTCTTTCCCTTGATGCAAAAAGCTCCACCCTCTCTCCCCATTCCCCCCCAGAAACCCCCCACACAAGAGAAAACAGCAGTGCAGCCAATGGATATTCTTTGTTTATTTTCACAACAAGCGAAACTAGGATTTCCTTTCAGCTCTTACTTAAATGTCCTTTTTAGGTGGTGGGTTTTTGTTTTTTTTTTTGGTCTGGTTGTTTTGGTTTTTCCTTCCAATGATTCCTTTGGTAACTTGGTGATATCTGTGGGGAATTTTTAAGCATTTCTTTTAAGGTAAGGAAGCAAACTGTGGAATCCATGTACTTGTGAGAAGTATGGAAGTGGTAATGTTTTGCTTGCATTTAAGCATTAGTTGTTATTTTGTGTTCTGCACTGATGGTTAAATGCACTGTAATCTTGCTGAACACTGGTCTCCTTTTGATGTTTTGCTTTTTTGGTATTTCTCAAAAGGAACCCTGAAAACTTCTGTGGAGTTGCTTAAGATGTTCATTAGCGCAACAAAATGCGTTTTTTCTATAAAGCTTATTGTCCTTTTTCCTTTCCTAGATGCTCATTACAGGGTATTAGAAGGGAAAGCTATTACCATAGCATGGATTTATATTTTGGCTTATTAATGCATGAGGTCCTTTTGCTTCATTATTTAAGTAATACTCTCACAGTAACAGATGGAAATCTTGGCCAAGTCTGGAGTAAATGAAGTACTCTAGCCAAATAACATTGTGTTGGCTAGGGCCAGGGGAATTCTATTGCTAAAACTTATGGTTTTTACTTCTACATTTGGGTTTCAACACTCTTCAGGTTATGAGGTGGTTTGTTTTTTGTTTTCTTTTTGAGGAATGTGTCTCTTACTCTGTAAAGATTTGCTCCTGCTCCAGCTAAAGTAGTTTGAAATCCATGGACTTTGGGTAGGAGCAGGCCTTGAAACCTTTCAGGAATTTCATGCTGCTGGTATTTTCTCATAGATACACTTCTTTAAAAATTTTTAAATTTTATGACCTTGTATACAAGGATGCTCTGGATGAGAAAGACACCTATTGCCAATTATGGAAAAACAAGCACCAGGATTTCTAAGGGATTAACAGTGAATGAAAAAGTATTGATTTGCTCAACTTGATTTCTTTGAAGCTAGTAGCTGAGCTTCTATTTTTGTGAGCTGAGCCTTTTTCTTTACCATCTGCACGAAGTTGGAAGCGAAAATAAAATACACTTTCAAATAAATGTGGTCAAATAGTAGTTCTGGGAATTTCTTCTTTTTTAAAAATATCCCAGTTAAAACATATATCTTTTTATCTGAAATATCTACAGGTAAAGGCAAGACAGAACTTTTTTTTCTTTTAATAAAATCAGTTTTTCAGTCTGTATTTTGCAGGAGAAGAATGATTTAATTTCCTTCTGCATCTGTCCAGCAAGATCATTTGCAAGTGCTTTGAATGTGTTTCATCTAGAGCCTTCTTGTCAGGTTGGTTTTGTACATTTGTCCTTCTTTCCTTTATGTTCTACTGACCCCCCTGAGGGAATAGTTGATGAAAATGATTTTTTTCTTCAATCTATAATAAATCATCTTCCTCTTACCATTTTACAGCCTTAGTGTCTGGTTTTGCTGCTGCTTGTGTTACGATGCCAGACAGTGCATAACTGAATTGATTTTAGCCTGGCATTGAGTGGGGCTGCGTGAGTATTATGTTTTAATACAGCGATAAAGGGGTAAAGCCATTGTAGGATTTGTTACTGTGGGTGATCAGAGCTCTTTGAACTGTTACTGAAAGCCAGCAGGTGGCTGAGTTCTCCCTCTGAGCTGTATTGGCTTCAGGAGGAGTTAAGATGGAACCCAAAGGTATGGGAAGAGGTTTTTTTTTTTTTCTTTTTTAATACAGTACTTGTTCCTAGAGTAGACATCACAAGTTCTGGAACAGCCCCAGGCTGAACCACAGACTTGCAATTCTAACTGCAAAAATGTTGGGATGAGCTGAGCCTGATACATATATTTGCATTTTTTTTGCCAGTGTGCTCTTTTGCCCTTTTGTGACTTGAGAGCTCTAGAAGAGCATATGCTTATGCAGCAGAAATGACTTTCCAAACAGAAAGTACATCCTGAACTGGAGCATTAACACCAAGAAAATCTGAGGTTTGCCAGGTTGAATTCAGGTGAGAGAAAAGCTTTGGTTATCCTTGGTGCTGAGAGCAGAACGAGCTGCTGATCTGAAGGGCAGTATCCTGGCACCTAAGGCACCTTGGGTTTTGTGACAACTCTTGTGGCACAGCTCTAATCTAGATGCAATTGTCTGAACACAGTCACAGCCTGAACCAGTGACTGAGCACCTGGTGGGAAGGCAGGGCAACCCAGGGGAGCTTGGGTGCATGCAGTGTACCTGAGTGACCAGAAGGTGTGGAGCCAGGATGCACCCTTTCCCAGACCTCATTTAAGGCTTGGCAGCGGAGGCAAGGCAGTCTTGCTGGAGATCCCTACATAACAGGCCTTCCAAAGGTAAGCAGTTTTTTTCCTTTGTTTCTGTGGCTGCTGCATTTGGGCATTTTATCATTTGTTGTAGCCTAGGATTGTGCCCCTCTGCTATTATTGCTGTGCTTTCCATCACACTGTAGCATTACAGCATGTATCCCTGCACTCCCATGCCCTTTGTGTTTCAGGGGATGGGGGCACTGCAGTGAGTAGTGACACCATGGTGGGATTATTTTGTGGGACTAGGAGCTGCCTAAGTACTTAGGTGCCTTCTCCTATTGTAAGAGTCAAATGCAGTGTTTTAACGTATTCTTGTTTATAATTAATAGGTCACTAAAAAAAAAAATTAGAGCTTTATTAAATTGGACCCCAGCCCCTCGCTGTCTTGTTGGGCTGTGTTCCTTACAGTTGTAGGAATGGAAACCTGTGTGGAGCAGCATCTTCCTGTTATGGGATGTTTGACTACTGTCTGACATTATAAGATGCTTTTTAATACTTACAACTGAAAATTGTATTCTGTGTTAATTCCATACCAATTTAGTGCAGTTAAACCTTTGTGATACATAGCGATATCTGAGCAACCTAATTTGGGTTCACAGGTATTTGTTAAATTATGCAGCAAATACAATAGTACAGAAGGAAAATCTTAAACTAACTGTGTAATTCAAAAGCATAAATAGCCCTCCTTCTGTTTCTCCAATTAGCCTGGTGTGTGAAGAGCTTTTTTAGTTTTGTGACATTTTACAGCTGAGGAAGTGAAGGAAAAAATACGTGATTCATTCAGAAAGGCTGTGACTAAAAAGAAAGATTGAACTTGAGGCCTTTAAATACCAGGGTTCTGACCCTGCCCCTTTTCCATGAATCCTCCCTGCTCCCTGCCTGACGAAAACTACAAAATTTTTAAAACAGTTTGCTTAATAGCTCTTAGCTTTTCATTTTTATCTATGATGACTTTACCTTGTATGAGGAAATGGTCTTTAGCAAATGACTTAAAAAATAAGTGATGAAGCTTGAAAGAGTTTTCCACAGAGATTTTTGTTGCAGAAGCAATACAAAGTGGTGAGAAAAGACCAACAGAAGAATTTTAGAAGAGCTGTAGATGCTCTATGCTTGTGAAGTACAGGTCTGGAATGCTCTTGTGTTCATTTATGTCCAGTTCATATAAATTCTCTCTATTCCAATTGCTAGTTCTCTCAAAGTGTTTGAATGGGATGCTGCCTGTCCTTTTAGGAGTTCTAATGAACTGCTGTAACAGATAATACCTACAATGCAGTTGGCCTAATCCCTCTCTGAATGACGCTTGTTCTCTTGGCCTTATTCTGCTGGGCTTGCTTCACTTCTCTACCTGCATAAAACAAGAGCAGATATGCTTAAAGTTGTTGGAATTACACAGATGTAGAGAAAATGGGAGATTATCTACTGTATATTAGCTGAGAGTAGAGTTTGCTTTTTGGTGGATGTTTGCATAACACATAAAGGAAAAGTATGAATTTAAGCACAGTGTCTCGCTATCAAGGGCCATCTTTTTTAACAAGGCGATACTATGAATGAAAGAGTAAGGAGTGTAGAATTGTAAGAAAAGGACATTGTTGCATATAGGGCTAAATATGCTGCATTCACTGTGTCTGTAGCATTTTATGCATGAATGCAGCATTTACCTGAGGAGGCCTGGCTATGTACTTTGCTAAATGCAATGAGATCATGTGTGAAAAACAGCACCTTAGCTTGTCTATTGCCCTGAGTATTAAAAGATTAAATGTAGGTATGAAAAACCTGTGAAAAATCAAATGACAAAACTCCCATGCACCAGAAGATGAAGACATATGGGCTATCATCTGCTATTCTGGGGAGGCTATAAAGGGTATTTCAGACTTAAGAGACTTGCAAAAACAATAACATAATGACAAAAATCTTCTGATTGCAGCCAGCTAGAGAGTTTGGGAACTAACTGCTGTCATTTGTGGCAGTGGCTCATTATTGCTCTATGTGAACTTGTGCAGATGGGATTAATCCAGCAAAGGCTGGAAGTTGTGTGAGGCAGGGCAGCATGAGCTCAGTAGCTATGGGACTCATCCTTCTCTGCTTTGACCTGCTGTGTATGTGCATGTGTGCACAAATGAAACAATTCTTGTAAGCACTCTTCCACCTTGGTATTATCCACTGTTCATGAGAGGAGAATGTAAATAAAAAAATAAGATGTTTCAAGGTTGTAGTGACCCCAGGATGAATGCAACAACACACAAAACCGAGGAGGTAGAAATTCATCAATTTGTCTTCTGCCAATCCCACTGTCAGAAGACACATGCTGGATAGTCAGCTCTTATATTTGCAGTTATACTCTTGAAATAATGTGGTAAGATCTGAGTAATACTGCTGACCATATGAATTAGCTTCCCTTGAGGCTGATCAACTACTGTTCAGGGCAAAAACCAACATTTAGGAGGCTTGAGTGTCATAATGCTTGACTGAATGCACTGAGCCTTCCTCTGTACTCTTTTCCCACTAGGCAAAATGCAGCAGGGCTGGGCAGAGTGTTAGCCCAATACCAGCAAGCATGGAAGACATAACAACTGTTAAAACGTAAGATGTAGCCACATACCTGAGGCTCTGAAGGTAGTATTGGAGGTTGTAGGTGAACAGAGTATGAAGAGGTATCAAAAGTTCTGGCTAGGTGCAGATGCTTGGAGTGTTAGCTCTGAACAGGTTTCTCAGTTTAGAGACAGTTATCAGCCTAGAGACCCTCTGTGCATAGCTTAGTATCTGGTACATGAGACAGATTTATGAAGGCACAAAGTTAATCTAGATTAGCATGGATCTCCATACAGCTTCTCACAGCTGCTGAGAAACTTAGGGATGGATCATACCACACCTAGAAGTATGTATGTGCTGGATGTTTATTAGAAGATAATAAGCTTCTGGGAAGATGTTTCTAATTTGGGTGCAGACTAAAAATGCTAATTATATGACAATGGTCTTGAAATAAGCATGCACACTTTCAATTTGCATTTCTGATTGCGTAACAAAGTTGGCATTGCTTTCTTCTCTCACTAACTTCGAAGGCATTGACTCGATGTAAGAAATGGTGTCCTAGAGCCATTCTGTGAAAGTGAGGCTGTATTTCTGTAACTGTCAGCTTGCCCACATAACAAACTGCATGGTAAATGTCTGAGCAGCCAAGCTCTCTGAAATGGTTTGTGAAAGCTTTGAAGTTACAGATGCTAGCTGATGTTTATTGTCACTGGTATATGACACCATATTCACACAGTGAATACAGTGCAGGTCTTCCAAATGGAACTAGATGTAATCACCAAAATATTAGGTCTGAAAGTTGTATATTGAGCCTGGATCATAGGCTGTAATACTTAGAAAAGAATATAACATATGTCTCAGAGGTAAGTAATCAGAAGGAAAAAAACACAAATAGGAACATAAACAACTTCATAGGTTTTTTTTGTATCTGCAGTGTTCCTTCCAGCCATCAGACACAGATGGAAGTTTCACAGGACCTGCTGAGATTGCAGGTATTGTAAATTACTGTAGGATTTTGGTGAAACTGACTCTAAGTCTTGTGAAAACAAGGCTTAGAAACCAAACTGAGTTAGTCTTGGCAAAATCCAGCTCTACAAGGAGAGTTGCTAGCATCCAATTGTGCAAATGCATTTGGGGGCAGCTGTAGACTAGAGATATCAGAATAATTCCCTGGGATTGCTGGAGCTGCCTACATGAAAATTAAAGACTGCATTGCCCTGTACCCATGAGGATGTGACACTGTTTACCAGTCTCAAGGTAGATGTTCCGTATAGAAGCCCATCATCTTAATGCTGCAGTACCTCAGTCAAATTAAAAATATCTGAGTGTTTTCATGGATACTGGTCAGGGTCACCCTGTGCTCACTGGACCTTCTGAAGATGAGTTTGGTTTATTCCAGAAGGAAATGAAGCTGTGTCACATCACGCAGGAGCATCACTTACATTTGGTATTTGTGATAAAACAGTGTTCTACAATTAGAGCATCAGATGGCTGGCAGCAGTTTTGCCAGATGAATACTGCACATCTTTCCCAGAAGGATTCAGTCTTTAGTATTGTTTTGATGCTGGAGGCTTTTTCAATTTCTGTTTATTAGAAATGATTTATTTTTGTTGGAAGTGCTGTCTTTAACCCAATATTCCTGGTGCCATCTACAGTGCTGTGGAAGAATTGTGGCTGCAGTGCTTTGCTTTCATGGAGGGGCTGTGTGACCAAAGCAATGGTCACCTTAACAAAATGAAGCCTCTAAGGGCTGCTCAAGGCCAGGTTGGATGTGGCTTGGGTAACCTGATCTAGTGCTTGATCTAGTGGTCAGCAGCCCTGCCTGCAGCCAAAGGGTTGGAACTGGATGACTTTTGAAATTCCTTGTAAGCCAACCTATGGTAAGAACTAAGAGGTATAGCTGCGAGGCAGGGACAAGCCACTACGTCCTGAGGGTTTTAGAGTCACCTGCAGATGTGCTCCAGTTTTCTCCTTTCATAAAAATATACGTAAAGGCAATTTTTTGTTAGTTCGCTATTTGCTTAGTGAGAGGAACAGTGAATGCATACTGGGTCTGTACTCAGAAAGAATGGATTTTGCTGGTTGAAAAAGTTGTGATTCTGTGTGAATTGAGTTTGCTAACGTAACACAGCCCTCAGCGTTCCTTCCCAGAACATTTATCCTCATTGCTCCCTCTGTGTTGTTAATAAAGCCTGTGAAAGTCAGTTACTGATCAGGTGGAGCAGAGACTTGGAAATAGCTGCTTGCTCGTTCTTAACCAATTCCAATCACTGTATTTTCGTTGATGTGACCTTGGGGAAGCTGTGACATTTCTCTGTTTCAAGGGAACCTTTCCTATCTCTCTGGAGAGAGTAAATGTGAGGTGAGGGGATTCATAGATATTTCATAAGAGTATAAATAATAGACAAGGTGTAATACACGAGAGAGAACTCTGGCTGTGCTGAATATTCATGGCAGTGCAGTGATGTGCTTGATCCTTCTGAGGGCTTTCTCTGAGCAACTCAGGCATTTTCCTGACACACTGGAGGAGGAGGAAGAGGCAGGCAAACAACCGTGTGGTGAGATCAGAACTCACCCCCTAAGATGCTCTAACCAGCGCTTGATTCTTCTTCCCTGGAGCACTGGCTGTAGTAACTGAGAAGTCAAAAATAGCACAGAGCTGTGACCAGTTTTGGAGGAAATGGGTCACAGTAATTCATAACTCCAGAAGAAACCCTGTCACTTCTACAGGCTGTTTTCCACATTGATCCTGCAGGCGGTGTGCTGTTTAGTGAGCACCAGCCCCCCTCAGACTCATTGCAGGTACAGGAGGAGGTTTTCTGCTGGCTGACCAAAATCAAGGTGAACAGAGTATGATTTCCAGAAGTCCTGCAGCCTCTTGGAAAACTACATTTTATGTGTATCTTCTGGCTGCAGAAGTCCTATCTGCCAGGTTGAGGAGCCCTGGCACCATGGCCACGCTGGCTCTGATGGGTGCCTGGAGCAGTGCAACATGTGCAGCATGCCTGTCCCCATGTCTGTGCATCAGTGTCAGCCTGAGGCTCAGCTCTCACACACTGTGCTCACACCTCCTGATGGCAGTGCAGACTGTGCTTTTAGAAAGGACTGTTACCTCCTTACACCCATGTTTCAGGTTTTTATTCAATGTTGCCCCATTTTCAGAGGTTTTTAGAGATGTGACAGTGTGTTATGGATGCTGGCTCGTTGTTTTGAAACGGGCAAAGGGGAAGGTATTTTATTTTGATTTCAACAGCTCGCACAAGCAAGATTTGTAGGAGCAAAAAGCAGGATTTTGGAAGTGGTAATATCCCATGGAAACAGAAGATGGAGCTGTTTTTTGAGGAACGAAGAGCGCATTGAGTTTTTGAGAATGAAATAGCAGCCACTCTGATCTCAGCAAAAGGGCTTTTTCTCATGAATGAATAAAAATAGTGCAGTATTCCAGGGCCCGTAGTAGTGTAATTAGTGTATGAAATAATGAGACCCCATCACCTTCTGCTCAGTCCCTGGGCTTTGTCTGGCAAAATTAGATTCTTTGCAATTTTATTGCAATGTAATTAAAATGTAACAAGGGAGTACAGAACTCAGTCTTCAGAGATGTTCATCATCAGACAGAAAAGAATCAGAATGAGAAGGATTCAGCAACTTGCTGGCTTTGCAGCTGGTTTATTTGCTTACTGCTGAAACTGCTGAAGAAAATTTTAAAAACTGTGAAATGTACCTATTGAAAGCTATGGAAAAAGAATCAGATTTAATAAAATGTTGTTCAAACCTTTAAATAGATATTTTTAATTGAAAGTTGTTTTTGATTTGTACTTGACAACAAATGGATGAATTCCAAAACAAAACATCCTTCTTGTGTGGAATTTTTCTTCTAATCCAAATGAAGTATTTTGTGACTTCTTACTTTTCAAAGTTTTGATTTCCAGTGAAAATAATTATGTGAATTTGCCACTGTGTTCGGTTCATCTGAGTCTGTATGCCCTGGGCTCAGTCCATTGTTATGCACCTGTTTATATGCTTAAAGCTACAGCAGCCAACCAAGGGAGATGGTGCTGGAGCACTGAAGGCTAAATACCTGCGTGAGACTTCCACCTCCCCGTGCCTTTGTTCTGTCCAGTAGGAAATTTGGAAAATTCATCAGAAATCCCTTCCAGTGCCCTCCTACTGTCTCTGTGCCTTTCTGGCTCTGAACACAAATGGGAGTTTTTGTATTTGGCTCCAATGAGAAATGCGTGGAAAGCAAGATGTCTTTCTTTTTAAATTGCTCTGAGGCAGAAACAATTAGAGACCCACAGTAATGAAACAGTACTGACTGAAAAGGCTAACCCAGAAAGACTACTCTTCTGATGCAGAAAATAATGAGGACTACCCTAAACTTTTAATCAGGACCTCAACTTTTATTTGCAGCTCCTGACAAGGACTGCATCCCTTAATAACATTTCTGTCAGTTCCAAACTCCTGAAATTAATAGGAGAGCAATGAGGATTTAGTGGAAGTGCTAATTACAGATGCTGGAATTATTCTGCTGCGATTCAAAACCTCTGGAGTGGAGAAACTCTTAGCACGGATGGGCTGCCATCTAATTTCTATGAAGTTGTGCTGTGGAAGGTGACTCTGGCTTTAGGCACTTTCATTCTGCAAAACATGAGCATCCTTCTTTCCCGTTGACTTTACACCTTGTGAAGAATTAGGATGCAGATAATAACCTCTTCTTGCTCTGGAAACTGTACTACTCATGCCCCTATTGCATGCTATTCCTTCTGTTTCCACACTCATTTATCCTAATGTCCTGGCCAAATGGATATCAATGGTCTGGGGCAGCTTCCCATTATTATTCATGCTCTGAGCCTGGTGCCGGCCCAACAAGGTGCTCTGGGCGCCTGGGAGAACCCTGTCAGCACCCCTCAAAGGGTTTTATCATTCTTGTAGAAACTGGGTACACAACTGCAAGGCCACACTGCCCTCAATGCAAATCCTCAATACGCTTTGTCATTTGGTAGTTCAGCAATTAGGGAACCAAGAATTAAGTTTGAAGGGTTTAAGGCTTCTATTTCGGATTGCTAGTTAGGATCATAGAATGGCTTGTGTTGGAAGAGACCTCAAAGATGATCTAGTTCCAACCCCCTGCTGTGGGCTGGCTGCCCCACCAGCTCGGGCTGCCCAGGGCCCATCCAACCTGGTCTTTGCACTGCAGTGGAATTGCCAGGTCACAGCCAGAACCAATAGCTGAGCTCCAGGTAAGAAGGCATGGCCAATCTAGGGAGCTCAGGTGCAAGCAATGCTCCTAAGTGACCAGAAGAAGTGGAGCCTGGATGCACTCCTACTCATCCTCATTTAAGGGTTGGCAGCTGAGGATGCAGCATCTCTCTTTAGATAAAGATTGTGTTCCTCTGGAATTGTCCCTGGTTGTTGGACAGGGTAAGCTGATTTTCCTTCTTTATTATCTGTTGTTGTTCTGCGTGCCTGTATCCCATTTGAAGGTCTTGTCATTTTTTGCTAACAGACATTCCTGGGATGGGGCACCCGCAACTCTCTGGGCAGCTAGAGTGTCACGGACCTGGGCTCTGGCTGTGGATCTTTCCTCAAAAGGCAACAATTTTTGTGTGATTCTTCTCCGCCTGTTTTGCAGCCAGCTCTGAAGCTTGAACCTTAATATTAGTTCCATTCCAAGTGTTGAATAGCATTAGATGATTCATCTCTTCTATTAACACAAAAAGTAATACTGCTTTCTGCTTTGCGCGTAATGCCTTTTGAGAAATAGATGAAGACATAAGGGATGTCAAAGAATTATTTAATCTAAGCCTTTTTCTCTAGCCCTGCATTTTTCTCCCTTTATTGAATGATTATGTGCTGGTCCCTTCCCTTGCCCCATTGTGCTGGAGATGATGCATGCTGACAGTGGCAATCTCTTGTGAGGGAAGGCTGTGATAAGAGTTGCACAAAGGCACAAATGCCCCTGGGTGGAACAGAATGAAGAGGAAGGGGAAGAGACTAGCTATGTTTTCTGTGCTGTGTTAGTAAGCCACTATTGTCACTATCACAAAAATACCAGCCCAAACTTTGAAAGTCAAAGTGAAGCCTGAATGATTGGGCTGAAACCTCCTTCAGTGAAGAGGCAGTATGGAGATTTTCTGCACTGATCAGTGTCTGTAGAGTCATATATGTTCATAATCCCAGCAAACATTCTGGGGAGCCAGTGTGCTCCATGGCAATATAGACGGAGAAGTTTTTGTTGTTGGGATGATGGTTGATAAGTGAGGTGGGTTTTGCAGCTGGGAGGTGAGGGCCTGTTGTATGGATTTGGAGCTCTCATTACATGGTGAGGACCTGGACAGAGGGGATACTGCACACTCCTTCCCTTTCTCTCCCCTCTCTGCCATTAAGAAAGGGGGATATAGATCAAATAGGAAATGTTAGAAGTAAAAATGAGAGTCAAGAGGAATCTTATAGCATTAGGTTTTGGGGAAGGATACTTGTAAACCCAATACTCGGTTTCAAATAAAAATGTCCTGTCTCTTCCAGACAGGTTCTTGCTATCGTCAAAGGTAGCAGCTCTACCAAAACAAAGCTGCATTTTTTCAGCACATCATTATTATGGTTATTTCCCCAGCACTGACAGCATCCTCACTGCTTTCTCACTGTTTAATAGACGTGTAAGAACCTGGTCCATCTCCCATTGCAGTCAATAATGATCTTTCTTAATGAGCACTCAAATCACTACCAGTCTCTTAATGTAGAGATGCAGCTCCTGCTCTGTTCTCGGAGCTCTCCATGACCAGATCCAGGGCTTTAGATGGCACCCAGTGGCCATCAGAGGCTCTCTAACATGCTGCTGGAGGAAGAGGACTCCAAAATGGCAGACCCAGCAGTGGACCAAAGGATGTGGTGGCTGTGCCTGCAGAGGGGCAGCTTTGTTGCCCTGCTCCACTCCAGCAAATAGCCTGTGAGTGTCAGAACTGCAATTTTATTCACAGAAAAAGGAGCCTTTCCTCCTTTTCCCTCTGAGCTGGATCCCTGAGGGCTGCAGTGACCTTGGCGCTCCCACCAAGAGCTGGGCTGGGGCCCAGGAATTAAGACATGCAGGTTTCTAAGGCCAATTACAGCACCTGGGAGTGAATGATAACTGGCTCGAGCTCCGCAGCCTGGAAAGCTGCTGCGTACCAGTGCCAAGTTCACTGCAGTGGGCACAGTGCAATTGATGTAGATACTGAGGAGGTGCAAAGGGAGGTGGGCCCATTCAGCAATGGGTGCTGAGACTGCAGCGTGTGTTTGCTGTGCGAGGTTCTTTATTCAGATTGTGATCTAAAGTGTTTGCAGTACTTCAGTCAAAAGGAGAAGGAAAAAAAAAAAAAAAGGCAAAAAAGAATGTGCTTTGATGAACTTAAAGAGTAGAGCAAACCTGGCTCCCTGCTGACTGTACCACCGTTTGCTGAAATTTAGCTTATCAGCACATGGTGATATTTGCTAGCAAAACAGACTAAATGATCTAAACCAAAGCACCTGGGGCCATTATAAACTTCCAGTGCCTTAGAATAGAAAATTGTCTTGTACGGGGGCTCTCAGGCTTCTCTCATATCATCCCTCCCAGAGGCATCTGGAGACATCTGTCCTCAGCTAGGATTGCGAGGGCTGCCATCTATTTTCTTCTCACTGCAAAGCCTATTTTACGTTTGCATTATTTACACTCTTGACTGCTGATTTTTCACAACTACTGGGTACAACTGAATTAATTCTGTATATGGGATACGCAAGCAGAAATACGTGCTTTGCCCTGGGTTCCATAGGAGATTAATGCCAGAGCTTTGACCACTTTTACTTAAATCCCAGACCCACATACTTTGCCCCCTCCTTCCTCTTTCTTTGAGTTGATAACAAGACCCTCCTGACAAGGACAGCACCTGAAGTGACCTATTAATGTATGCTGCTGGCTTGGGTGCAGGGTACTTATTTGTGAGTACACAGGTATTTATGTGTCAGTAAATAAGTGCAAATATCAAGAAATACTGATGGGACTGGGATTTTTCTTGTGGGGTGGAGCACATCAACTAGTGATAGGACGTGAGATAATGGCCTCAAGTCGTGCCAGGGGAAATTCAGATTGGATATTAGGAAAAGAGCAGTGGTGCATTGGCACAAGCTGCCCAGAGAGTTGTGGAGTCAGCGCCCCTGGAGGTGTTCAGAACTGTGCAGATATGATACTGAGGGATGTGGCCAGCGGACATGATGGGCTTGGTTGATGGTTGGACTTTGTGATCTTAGAGGTCTTTTCTAACCTTAATGATTCTATGACTAGCTGCAGCAGATTGGGTGCGTGGGGAGCAGGGCTCCTTGCTGGGGCACCATGGGCTGCCCTAGCTCCAACATATTCTTTGTTCACTCGCATCTCACAGTGAGGATTCATTTATCTATATGTGCTAGCTCAACAAAACATCCATTTAACTGCTATGATAGTCTCACCTCTGCTGCCTTTTGAAAATAGAAAAATCTGTGCAGTAAAATGGAGTGTTTTGATGAGTATCTTCATGCTTTTTCAGCTTTCTTTGCTTCACATCATAGTAAACTTCAGAACCTCACTTTGGCACCTGCAAGACTGCCTTCAATTTACATTAATTTCAGATGCCACAAAGTGAATCCCTAATAATTTCCTGAGCAATGTTAACACTTTTTTTTTCTTTTTTCTTTTTTTTTTTTTTTTTTTAATAGAGAGAGAATGAAAAGAGTCTGAAAGAAATCCATATACCACACATAGTAACAATTTGCTGCAAAGCAAATACCCTTAATGTCCCAGTGAAAGCTCTTGCAATAAAATATATACAGTTCTCTCTCTTTGGCTGTTGATTCCAATTTCATAATGTTATCCCAAGCCTTTCAATTTTTGGAGCAAAAAGAAAATAAGATCTCAGTTCTTCATACTCGGGAGCAATACAGCCTCATGGCTGGGAGCTGAGATGATTCCTGGACTTGCCTGGGTACAGTGCTGAGAGGGAAATCCCCTTCCCCTCCCTCCTGATGCTTTTCCAGCCTGGAAGGAGAACTTTAAAGAGCAGTCATTTAAAATTATGATATACATTCCATCAAAAAGGGTTCTGGCTTATTCCTAAAGCACAGAAAACTGAAAAATGACTTTGTTTAAGCAATTTACTTATCTCCATTGGAATGTGAATGAAGATTAATCCTTGGTCATGTTGGAAGAGACACAGGTCCAGTGATTTAAAATTAACATATACAGCAGAGTGAGTTCTTTTCCTCTGAGTTTGTTCACTATGGGCACTTTCTACCTCAATTTAATTGACTGCCATTTAATGTTAAGCAGTCATACATTTTTAAGTCTGGTATAAACACTTTCTCATCTTAACCTCCATGTTATCTAAGATACCTACCCCACCAACTCCAGAGACTGTTTTGTCTGTGAGATATATGATATACAAGAACAATATATGATACGTGATGTTGAAAAGAATAACTGCATCTTCATTTAAGATAGCCAGGTTTTGCACCCTCCTACAGCCCTTCACAAGGAGCCAGGCTACATAAGGCAGGAGAATGAGCAGCTTTCTATAAATGCCAGAAGTGTGCATCTCGTCTAATCTTGTTCTGAGAGCAAGTACAACCACCTGCTGATGGCTGCTAATGATGAGAGTGGGGCTGCATGCAGCCATGGCTGAGCTAAGCCAGTGTTTGAGAGGGAAAATTGCTGGCAGAACCGTTTGCTTTCTGGTGGTGAGGACCTCATGTCCCAGAGTGCCAGTGAGTCATTCTTAAATCTCAAACAACAAATGTGTTGCCCAGTGCTATCATGACAGATGCAGCAGAAACCATCAGGGACTCTTTTCTTTGCCTAATGAAAGCAAAGTATTTAATCAAGAGAGACCAAATGGATTATTAGAACTATTTCTTCCAGGACATGTGCTGAACAACTTTCATCACGACTTGCACCAGCACTTCAATGGCTGGGTCTGTGAACCCACAAAGTCCCCAAACCACAGCAAATGCCTCAGAACTGGAGTGCTATGGGCAGCAATGCCACAGGCTGGGCTGGGCAGACTTCCTAATTCAACCACACCAAACACAGATTGGCCATACCAGGGGAGTACATCATGGGAAACTGGTGCCTTGATACAGGCAACAAGGACATTAATTCCCCCCCTCGCACACAGAGTGACAACAAAAGGCCATCACCCTTGGTTTCCAAGATGAACTTTGCCTTTGCAATTCAGCCTCAAGCAGATCTGTAGTTAACCCTATAGCCTGAGGAACAGGAGCTTCTGCAAATGCGGCTGAAAGAAGCCCCCATAAAAAACACTGAGTGGGTCTTAAGCAAGCTCAGTAACGGTGCCACAGTGAATTGAGCTTTAAGGAAGAAAATACCTTTTATTCTTAATTATTATTTAAAGAAAGGTGGATAGTTCCTATTGATTTTCTTTAGTCAGAATTTTTGGACTGATTCCATGAAGCAACTTTCACTGCAGTGTTCCTGAAAATAAATGGACCACATATTATGCTCATTCATTTAAACCCACCAGATCTATTTAAAAAGAATAGGAGCTGATTGTGTTAGCTTTCTGTAATTGAAAAGGGGCTGGCTGCACCACTTTTCTCACAAAGTAATTTGTCTGCTTGGGAGCTGGATCATCAGCTGCAGTTAAAAATCCTGCTGCTTTTAGGATTCTTGTTTTGTGTCTCACTCTGTTGGGTTTTTTTCCCAAGCTTTCCCAAAGCTTGGCTTTGTAACCTACAGAAACCATGGTGAATGAAACCAAAGCCTGTCTCCTCACTGACCTTTTTCCCCCCTGCCGCTTGCATGGTGGTTTTCCTACTGCCTGACTGCTTCCCTTTGATGTCCTCCCTCTCACACAGAGGCTAACACAAAGAAAAAAAATCATCCCCAAGGAACCTCTCTCCTTCCCACCCTTGTTATTTTGGAAGCAAGGAAGCAGGAAATGCTTGAGCTGTAGGATCCCACATTAGGATCTCATAGAAGAGTCGCTGCATAGGTGTGCTGCCAGGGCCTGACAGCTTTCCTCCTGATTTGTGACCCCGTGGGAGGAAAAGCAGTCAGAAATCAATGTTAGTGTATTTTAAATGAACTCCTAAATTATCTCACCTTCGGTCATAGTGGATTAACTCCAGAATGATTCCTAAAAATTATATTGGTTTTAAATGCATAGTGGGTACAGCATTATATATCCTACTACCAGTGGGAGGTGAAATAATAAAAGAAAATACTAGAAAAAAACAATAACATTTTTTCTGTTAGATTCCACGTAAAGACCTCTAGATATACCTCCCAGAGAGCTACTGATGAAAATATCACAATGCAATAACATTCATGGAGCAAGAACCCCTGCACTGCTGCTGCATGTGGCATAGAGACCATAAAGATAATATATATCAAATAAAGAGATTTTTTTAAGTATATGAATAGAGGGTCATCTGCAAGTTGTTTTTCTTACTGGCTTTGGAACCAGGTGTCAGTAGGTTTAATCAATGTACACTTATTTGTTAGTGTGATACTAGTGAGTCTTTATTATAGTGGAAGAGAAACACCTGTGACAGAAAAAAAAAAAAGCACTGTAAGTACTCCATCATTTCAGCCACAGCTGCTCCGTGGCACTTGTGCTGAATTGTAAGAGATAGTAAAACCCATAATCATTTTCTTCTTCTGTAGCTTCTAGCCAAAACACAATTAGAGTGAAACGCTGAGCTTTGCAGAACGGAAGAGGTGAAACCGTGACTCCCAGCGCCATCCCCAGGGTGGGATGGGGATGAGATTGAGGATGGCAGCCCCCTGAGTGAGGAATGTGGAGGACAACATCGGGCCCAGGAGCACACACACAGATGGGAGGATGGAGCTCCAGCACAGCTGCTGGGGTCAGGGGGGTGGGGGCCACAGGTGGCTCTGGTTGGGATGGTTAAGGCCAGTTTGGGCCTTCAGTCCTAGGCTTTAAAAGTGCTTAAAGCAGCACTTGTAGGTTCTTTGGGAGGTTTTAGGTTTGCGTGCAGCATGTTGGCTTGTTTCCTGGCTCCCAGCAGCGCTCCCCAGGTATGTATCATGCTATAGATGAATCTGTATGGGCTTGGAGACCTAAATATACTTATTGTTTTTGATGCTGTTATGCTGTAAGTGGGACTAGAACAGGTTATTGGTGGAAATAGTTTTCTAGGACTATAGTCCATTTCTTCACCAGCTGTAGTTCTAGGCTGTAAGCAAGGGGTGCAGCTCCTTCAGCAATTGGGTGTGTAAGCACATAGATGTCAATGGGCGACCACACGGAGGAGCCCTTGGAGGAGTTCTATCACTTGTTTCTAAAATCTGGCTGTGAACTGTGCCCTTGGGTTAGTACTGTGAAGATGCGGCACCAGTAAATGCTGTTGTGAGTGTTGGGCTGTGGACAGCTTCTGAGGGGACATCACTGGCCCCATCCTGACCTTGCCACGTGCTCAGCCCTTTGCGTTGCTCTCTGGCATTCCCTCCCCTTTCTGTGGAGCAGATGGCTTCCCCTACTGAACATCAGAAACTTCTGGTCATAAGAAGTCATACCCAAGTACTTTTTTCCTTAAGGTGTCCTAAGAAGAAAAAAAAAAAAAAAAAAAGGAGAGAGAAAGAAATCAAACCAAACTCGATTTCTGGTGCACACATTTTTATCTACTAATTAAAGGCTCTTATCACATCAAGCTCTACTTGAAAAATAGTTCATAGTTCTACGGACTGTAGAGGAAAAAGATTTTCTTAAGCAACACGTGGTAGAGAAACTCATGCACTTCCTATTGCTTCTGCCTCTGGAGGGGCAAAGTTGGGAAGGGGAGAGGGAGACAGCAGTGAAATATATATCTCTTTCTTAAGTAACAATAGCTTGAACTGTACTTACTTATCCTCTCAACTGGCTGGAGATGGAAAGGCCAGTGCAGAAAGAAGCATAAGGAAAAGGAGATGATGTCCTGCTTGACTTGAAGCAATCCACTGTGGAGGGCCTGAAGGTTTGGTAGTGTCACCAGGGCTTGTTCCTTTCCTTCTGGAATTGGTGGTGGTTGTTTCTGGAGTTCCTTGCTCCAGTGGCACCAGGAGGGCTACTAGTTTTCCTGTATACTGTAGGTAGGGTAGATGTGGCACTTAAGAACATGGTTGGTGATTATGTGGAGGTGGAGGTGGGCTGATTGTTGGACTCAGTGATTTTAGTGGTCTTCCAAGAGTAATAATTCTATGATGTTTAGCTGAGAGAAGAACAGTTGATGTGCTGAATGAGGAAATCTAGGTGGATTTTGGAACAAAAGAAACCTGCCTTCCACCTTACCCTCTGCAAACCAGAGCATACTCTGAGGATTTTGTGAGTGTTGTCATTGTCAGCACCTGAAAAATATCAACACTGGTGTGTGGAGCATCTGTAATGCTCCACTTAGAAACCCAATCCTAAAAGGTGACCAAAGAACAGAAATAGGGATGTGTTATTCTCCTATCTCTTCAGCCTGATGTTGTGACAAGGACGAGGTGGCCCCACACTCTGGTGGTATTGGGGGGATGTGTGGCTGAGCAGTACCAGGCCTGCACTCGGTGTGGAGACCCCTCCTCTTTGCCACACACATCACATCACCCGATTTACATGCACAGCTGTTCCAGCACCAATTAGTCATGTGATATTTGAAACATCAAATATTCTTTCCCTGCTTATCAACACTGTAATTATGGCCTGTCAGGGCTTTATGCTCTTCTTAAAATAAGCACCCAAATGCTGGTGTTAACCCTTCAGCACTGTGCCTTGGCCAACTTGTGACTTGATTTAAATCTCCAAGATAAACGGAGTTGTAATTTAATTATTTGCCTGCCAAAGTATGCATGAAAGGGCTGCAGTTCGATGAGCCCCCCATGGCATTCAGTCCAGGAGAGCGGTGGCCCTTTTGTGGGTGTTGCAGGACTTTAACCCAAATCAGGGACGCATTGAACTCGGCACAGTTTATTGCTCATTTTTTCAGCTGCATCCTGACTAAATGCAAACCTCTTCTGCTGGCCAGGCCTATATTTTGCTGACTTGAACCACTTCAGAGCTAAAAGTCCCCAGATTTGTGTGAGGACAGTGCGCTCACAGGTACCAACAGGTACAGCTAAGGGCTCTACTTCTGCAAGCAAACACAATGATTTGTGAGGTTGTCCCTGTGCCAGCACTTCTACCCAGAGGCCATCTGAATGCACAGATGTGGAGCTACAGCTCTGGAGCACTGCTTCGAGCTCTGCTGATTCCTGATCCTTGCGCTTGCTGCCTCCATGGAAGTGCAGTCAGAGGAGTGCTTTGTCTGAGTCTCACCCCTTTAGACTGGACATAGCCCTGGAGACTGCAGAGGTCAGCATGGCAGATAGGGCTGTTCCTTGCAGTACTTGCTCTTCTTGCAGCCTCAGTGCCTCTTGGGCCTGCAACAGTCCTGCAACCTGTGAACCTACTGTCAGAATCTGTGCTCTTGAGACATGCCAAGCTAATGGGCAGCGAGGTTCAGGTCTGAACTGAAACTCATAGTTCTGAGGGCACGTCCAAGCTTTGAATGTCTGCACAGTCCTTGTCTCAGTGCATTGCCTTATTTGCCAGGGAACCCTGTCATGCTGAGTTGGCAGATGTAATTCTTTTTTTTTTCTGTTTATAATGCTTGATGTTTCACAATGTGCATATGCTTATTTGCTTCCTGAGGAACAGGAGATACTACATGGTGCAAGTATGCTATACATTGAGATTGTGTTAATTTTTTACATTTCCTATGCTGGAGATATCTTGGAGTCAGTGAGCATGAACTCTAACAGATTCAGACCAAAGGCATAATAATAATAAAAAGCTGGAGATATTATAAGTAAACACGTGAGTGATATAGACTCTGACACAGTCTCTGCTGCCTGTGAAGCATTAGTCACCATGGGGAAAAACATTTAGAAAAAAAATCCAGGTAAATCAATTAGTTTTACTTCATTTCCTCCTCATTTCTTTCACTGCCTTATCGTGTTTCACCACATTTTGCTGTGACATGGCGATGTGCACCATGGCTGAGAACTGATTGCACATCATGGTGGGGACAGTCACGGCTTGTGGAGAGCCCTCAGTCTGTGTGCAGAGCTGATGGCTGCGGTTGACCAGCTCCCATCTTTCCATGCACGCAACCGCCCTTCTCTGTGACCTGTCCTATAGACAATGTCCAGATGAACTGGGGGAACATGGCCTCCAGTAGCTGTTGAGTCCGTGTTGGTAGATTTATATTTCACTTGAGGAATAGACAGACTTATGACTTTAGGGGAAGTCTGTGTGCTGGTCTCATTCTCTTTGATCTGTTCTGGTAGACCTCTATGGGAGAGGTGACAGGAACTGGTGGATGGGATTTCTGGCACAGCTCAGCTTAGAGCAGAGCCCAGCAGTCTTATTTTGCACCAGCCTGGCCATTGGCAGAGTCAAGCAGGAGAAGGATCTGTGGGATTCTGGGGGCAGAGAGGCTCTCCATCAGCCTCTCTTCATCCTCACCATATCCTCTGCTGAAGGACATCAGATGTCTTCTGACTCTGCGCTGGGTGCAGAAGCTGTCTTTACGTGATACTGTGCCACAAAAAATAGCTCAATCTGCATGCTTCTGGTGCCCACCTCTGAGCTAGACTGCTCAGGTCTGGCATGGCTGTCTTTGGAGAGAGCCTTGAGCCTCAGAGAAGGAGATATAGGGTTCTGCTGGATGAGCAGCAATTGACAGTATCTCTGTCACGCACTGAAGGCACACAGAACAAAAAGGATTAAAAAGAAGTAGAGCAATGACTTATAAACTCAGTTTCTTCCACTTGGCTCAGGGCCGGGTGTCCAGTGGAGAAGTGGTATATCACTGTATAGGTAAAGTCTGTATCATAATGCATATATACAAACAGTGCTGCATGAAAACTGTTCAGGCAGCTCTATTTCTGGCATTTTGAAACTTCAGAGTGCTTGCTTTTGCAACCTGAATAATGTTCTTTTACGTGTATGGTTTGGGTTGTTTTTTTTTTTTGTGTGTGTGTAATTATAATCTTGTTCTACATAATTTAACAGCATCAGAACAGGAGATTTTTTTATCCAAGGCTGGAAGTAATTGTTGCTCAAGCTTATTGCTCAGCTGAGGTGACATGAGGAAAGGTCTAAGTGCTACTGTCAGCCATACAACAGAGCATAGGATGAGCCCATCCCTGGCTGTGCAGGCACAGAAGGATGACTCTGGGCTTGGAGCGGTGATTAAATCTTTGCCAAGCTCTGGATCCTTGGGGTGGTAGCAGTGGGTCCGTAGTAAGCTGCTGGGGGGCAGTCAGCTCCCAAGACAGAGGGCTGGTGACACCAAGGCTTCCTTGGGCAGGCATCTGGATTTTGATCAGTGCTGACTCCAGCGACATAGCACTCTGATGGGAAGCAGATGGCTCTTGGGCTTTGCTTCTCCTGCTGTTCTATGCGTGTAGATCAGCATGGCCACCTCGTCACAGGGAGAGAGGCCAGAAGGGGTGGGAGGGGACTCGGAAAGGATATGAGAGAGCAACACATTTCCCAGATCATTAATCTGCTATTTGTGGCCAGGATGATGTTGGCTGAAGATGAAGGACTGCCAGAGATGGCAGCAGAAATCTGGGACTGCAGATGTTCTCCCTCCTTCAGGTGACTGCTCAGCAGCACGGAGCTAATGCAGGGACATCAGAAGCATCATGTGCCTTGTGAATTTCTGCTAGCTGACTGTACTGTTGTGCACAAGTGTAAAGCAAGGCATTGATGACTTAACTCTGGTTCAATTTCCTTAACTTCAGGAAGAATTGTGATGGAATAAAGGCCTCCCAGTTTTGACAGAAGAGTATCTGAATTCCTTTTAATGGCAGTTCTAATTTTGATACTCCTTAGCATGGGGAAAGCCTTTTGGTTAGCTCTGCCTGTGTCCCTAATAGGATGTGTTGGAGTTAAGAGTGAAAAATGGAGTGTGATAGTGTTAGCAGAAAATCAGGCTTTGAGTGAGGTTGATCAAATTGCTCACTTGCAGCAAAGTCCATCACAGCCCCAAACATGGCTCCTTCTTGCTGGATATATCCTGTGCTATGGAGCCTGGCAGCTCTCTCATTCTGCATCTGGTTTGGCAGTGCTTGTGTTCTTTCCTTGCTCGGCACCTACCTGGGAGCACCCAGCTCTGTGGCCATGCTGAGTGGGGATCTGAGCACTTCAGTGTTTGGCCCCCAGGGAGCAAAACATCTTGGGTTTATCAAACTGAAGGCAAGCCTGGTGTCAGTTTACCTGGCAGCATTTCCAATTAAAGTGGAGCTCTCTAGGCTGCTGGGGACATTGGCACTGGGAGCTGCCACCAGCTGCACCACTGCTACCCTGGTGATGGTGGATAAATGTTACTTTTCTCCTTCCCCTCCTGGTGCTGTGGTGCTGTAGGCTCTGATGCTTTGCTTTACTCATGGCTGTGATCAGTGATGTCTCTGGGGTTTGTTAGGAGGACTGCTGGTGGCTGTGTCCCCGTGACCGATCCCATGCTCCTCTGATGGTTGAGGAGAATGGAAGAGAAGAAACGTGTCACCAGTCAGCCTCTAAAAATAAATTCTTCAAAACATTCACTGAACCAAGCAATTGCCGATAGCTTTGTTTCGCACCAGAGGAACTATTATATTTATTTCTCAAGCATCCCTAGTAGGAAAGCTGCTCCTCTCCTGGATTTCAGCAGGCAGCAGTGGGTCAAACTGAGAAATGGAAACATTGTGTTTTCCAAACATTTCAAACTAAGTAGTTTATACTTTTTCCCCAGATAACCCAAACCACCTCAGAAGAGTCTGTATGCAGTTGTGAAATGTTTGGGTACATCACAAACAGCGATTTCCTCCTGGACTCCGAGTGCTGGGGAGTGACAAGCTCAGGTTGCTCAGTGAAGCAAGAAAGTGTTCTTTTCCCTGGGTCTATGATAGATGACAAGCAGTGCAGCAGCTAATGGAGAGCTGATGCTATCATGCTCAGGTTCTGAGACTGCAAGGTTGCATTACTGCAGAAATATTGGTTCAGTCCCCTTGGAAAGCTGAAGCTCTATTAGTATGGGCATTATTGGATGAGAAGGGGAATTAGCTGTCCAGTTCTTAAGGTGCGGTAAGTTGCAGTTTCCACTAGAGGTTTCACTGCATTGCTGTAGGGCTGCAGTTTCTGTAACACAGGTGCTGGAGCCTGCCTGACCAGGTCAACAGCAGGCACAGCTTTGAGTCATTTCACTGAGCTGCACTGTACCTTGTGGCATGCCAGCTGCCTCTGCTGGGCACTGCTTTTGGGATGCATGCTTCAATGTGAGCAAATGCTGCTGTGCTGCCCAAGAACCCCACTTTGCACACACAAGGCTTGCCTTTGGCTAACAGTGCTCTCTTTTTGATGTGGCCATGATGAAGGACCAGTGAGTCCCCAAGGTGGGGACAGTGGCCGTGTCCCCAGCCTGCCTTGGGACTTTGTGCCAGATCTGCGACTGTGGCACTGTGTCTTCTCAAGGTGTGCAGCTCTCTCATTTCCCGAGCCCCCTTTCTGTATTTAGCTCCAACTTCTACTGATTGTTTTCTGGGTACGTTTTGAGATAAAAGAGATGTCTGCTCAAACAGACGAGCTAAACCCAACTGTGCTCTCTGTTGTCCTAGCTGGTGATATTTAGTAAGTCTGCAGGAAAGTGCCAAGTTGCAGAGAACTGCAGCAGGGTTGGTCACACTTCTAGTTCACAGTGGTTTCAGAACAGAAATAAGACCTGAAGTAAATAATCTAATTAAGAAAATACCTATTAAAAGGCTGTGTGAATGTGGCATCTGCAATATTACACATACCCTAAGTTTCATGAGCGGGCCCCAGTGTGTCCAGGCACTGTGCTGACATTTTCCTGTGACGCTTTTCCATTGGGAGTTTTGCAGCCCCAGTTGCTCCTTCCTGCCCCAGTTGGATGTGGGGTGAGATGGTTGTGCCAAGAAGCATATGCATTTAGTTGGCGTGGTGATTATGAGGTAATGGTTGATGTAGGTGATTTTAGTGACCTTTTCCAATGTGGTGGGTTTGTGTGAATACTCAAGTTCACCCTTAGAGCAGTGTGTGGATAGGGGATGTTTCTCATTCATTTGTGCTGCCTACAAGAATATCAGTTTTACTCAAAATGATATTGAAATGGTGGTAGAGAAAAGGAGCAGCACATCTCCACCAAAGCACTCCTCTTTGAGGCAGCAGGAACTGTCGACATTGTGTTTGCAGTGCTAACGCTTCTGTGGGGGGTTAACTGTGCCAGGCAGTTAATTCCCTTTAAAATTACTGTTTTACCTCGCTCCATCCAATTACTCAAGTTATTTTGCTATCGCACGGATCTCTCTGTTAATGTCAACAAAATGATTACAGAAAGCAGCAGCATCAAGGTGTGTCACCCACAGGGAGCACTGACAGCAAGTGCAGCGTGCAGTGTGTTTCAGGAGCTCCATCAGCACCAAACAGCACTGACATGGGCAGCCTGGTTGTCATGCATGGACCTGGGGTGATGTTGGATTTGTGAGCTGAGGTTGGCAGCGTGGCTCTCCCTTTGGCATGGGTGGTAGCAGAGGGGTAAATGGGGGACAGCTGAGCACCAGCACGGGGCAAGCCCCTCTGCTTGAAGGGAAAGCAATGTTGTAAAGGAAGAAAACTGGGAGCCATGTTGCTATATTGGTCCTGAATTTGTCCCAAAAGGGTCAGCTTTGGCTGAGGACGGAGTGTTTTTGCTCAACAAAGATTTTGCCACACCGGTCCTGCTGATGGTGGGAGCGCCCAGATCTGCTGTGATCCATGTGAATTGCACAAATTGATCCGGAAAATGTTCTACACAGAAATCTTCATCAATTCCCTGTTGCATCAGCACTCCTCATTTCTTAGCTGCAGGAGCTATAAAGGAAAGTCTAATGAAACAAGCCAAATCTGAATGCAGAAGATATTGAAATCTAGAAGATTTAATTTAATATTTTTATTACATATCTTTGGAACCCTGATTATCCTTCCCCCCGCCCTTCAGGCATTTATTTACCTAAGGAAAATTATACTACTGATTACAAGATTGCAGCTCCATTTTCACTGCTTAGAACTTTTTTTTTTTTTTTTAACAGCTCGTGTTACACCTGCGTGACTTGTAAAGTTTCATAATATCTTGAAATTTTTTATGCTATGTTGCAGAAAGGTACTTACATAGAGATGAAGGAGGCAGAAGATTTGCTTTGCAGTCTTTTTGAGGGGAAAAATGTTAGTTTCTTGGCTTGGATAGGCCTGTGAATGATTCCTTTGAATCACTGGGCAGTGAGTTCACGCCCTGCATTTGTCCTTCAGGCTAAGTGCAAGGTGAGAAACTATGAGAGGTACCTTTAAACACAGCATAAAAAGGAATGTTTTCTATGCGGGGAATAAAAATAAATTATGCAGAAACCGTGACTGTTGTGTGTGTGTGTGTGTGTGTGTGTGTGTGAAATCAGACCTGCAATATTCCTGTGGTAAATAAATGACAGATAGGACAGCATATTAGAAAAAAACATGAATATTTCCAATAAATCCTTGCACCTGGGCATTTTAAATCAGAAATCACTTCAGCCAGAACTGCACACTGAGTTGAGGTCAGGAGAGATTTCCAGAAGTATTATGATTATTACCTAACAATTCAGTTAATAAGAGCTGTGGAATTGGATTAGATTTTTGTCATTTCGGATGTTACAACAATAGGGACCTTTGCCTGACACAACATCATGAATATTGGATGGGATCCTGCGGTGCTGCTCCTCCACGTTATGATATTATCCAAGGCTGAAGGTTATGAATACGAGTTACATTGTTCACTTCTCAGTTGGTAAAAACAAAAAAGCCACCATCCCATAATCAAGTTCTGATACACAACTAGATATAATATAGCTTTTCTTTATATATATATATATATATATCTGTATATATATATCAAGTAAAAAAATCTAAAATAGTTGGAAGTAAAAAATGAAAAAATAGCTGATTGTGTTACTTTTTCTTTACAGTGATATGGTAGCAAATACATGACAAATGAGTAATAAACCTTTACATAAGGTGTTCTGGTGCCATCTCCATCAGCAGGGCTCACACTGAAGTACAAAATGGAACAAGGTGATTTTTGTTGGTTTTCTTTTTTTTTTCTTTTTTTTTTTTTTTTTGGCTACAGCTTCTGCAGATGACAAAGATGCTGTTGGTAAGACAGAAGGAAAATACAGCATAAAATAAATAAAACTCCAAAGTGTTTGCAAAAGACTGTACATACCACTGGGTAAAATTTACTTCTGAACTGGGGGAGCTAACACATAGCATCGCCAAGTCCTACTTAGGCAGAAAACACTCATACTCATCCTGGCCTCACAGTAGTCCGTGTGGTGCCACCTGCTCACAAAAAACCTGTTTTGTTTCCCTACTTTTTTTCCCCTGCAACCAATAATAACAAGGCAAAACCAGAAACCCATTGGCAGGGCTGAGCCAGAGGTGAGACCTCAGTGATGCACAAGTCATTTGCTGCCTTTTCTCCAGGCGTAAATTTCCCCAGAATCCTTTACATTGAGAAAGTCAATTGGCTGAGTATGGCAAATGGTCACATTGAGCCCAATTCTGGCTGTAGAAAGGGAAGAAGTACAGGTCTCAGCATCAAACAAGATCGTCAACACAAACAGTAATTTTTTCGGTTGTCTGCATAATAATAACATCATGTTTGCATATAGAACAGCTTTTGCATTATTGCTCTACTTATAAGAATATAGTAAGGAACTTACAACAGACTTGCACGTTACAAACTTAAGGTTCTTTGGTGAAGAATGAGAAAACAGTATTTTATCTGTAATTAACTCTTGGAGGAGTTTTCATCCTTATCTGTTGATCCTTTGGATTCTCTCACAGAGGAGAGAAAGGTATTGAGTCAGCTTTACCATCGCGACGATGGCAACGCCGCCGATCATCATGCATGTGGGCCAGAAGAGCGAGTGGAACAGCACGTTGGAGCTGTACAGTTTGGTCAATATCACGTTCTTCTGAGTGCCCTCAGGATCATAGAAGCAGGAGAAGCGTTGATACTTTCGGAAGTTTTCCATCACAACGTTCACCATCGACATGGATTCCTCGTAATTCTTGCCGCACTTGGGTATGTACGAACACTGGGGAGAAATCAGAGGGAGAAAAATGCAACTCCAAACCAGATACCGTGTCTGTTTTCAGGTGGCAAGCAGGAAAATCTCAAGATGATTGTGCTTTTCATAATAACAGCGCAATATCATTAAGCTAATAATAAATTTATCTCAGACAAAACTCAATATTTTGTACATCTACAGAATTTCCCATTGGAGAGCCTACAAGTGCTGTACAAATATTAATGCTTTAATTTGCACAGCAGCCTCGTGAGATAGGTGAATACATTATTATTGCTAATTTACACATGCAAAAATGAAGCTGATGAAGCACCTCTTCATCTTAAGTGGCATACATACCCTTGCAGCAAGGTGGGTAATTGACTTGCTGTAAATACATATCTGGCAGCTCAGATCTGGCTTGTATGGGATCAAAATGATCTCAGTAGTCATGGGTGTTCACTCACAGAAGAAAAGGCCAACAGGAAAACTTAATACAAACCTTCCATCAGGGGCAGTGCCTCAATTAAGGACAAATAGAAAGTCAAAGAGAAAATGCAGATTTTCCTAGTGACTTCACCTCTTGCTGGAGCTCAGCCCTGGCTCCTGGGCTGTTGCTTAACTTGCTCTTTGGTCCTGCCATGCTCCCCTGCTTGCACTGCTGATCTTGCTTGTAGGGGGTGATAGTTAAATTTAGGTAACTTAACCATGGCAAGAGAGTTTCTCAAAGGAAAAGAGTCATCTTTATTAAATTAATGCAACCCATAGCTTTTTATTATTGTTGTTTTAAGTTATAAACTTTATAAATGTCCCTCTGTTCTTTCTCATGACTGCACTGTGACTTTTCATAACGTACTGAGAAAAATCTCTAGTCCTAATAACAATTCAAGGATTAACCTCATAACAGGATTTGATTGATTCATTGGCAAGTTTATTAGCCCAGAATGTGATTTGAAGCACGGCAGGAAGATTGTCTGCAGTTAGCCGACTGCAGCATTAAGGGTAGAGCATGTCGGCCTGCCGTAATGAATATTTCATAGAGCTCTAGAAATTAAAGATGGAAAATATCAGGTCAGTAATATCTCATCCATCTTCCTGCTGGTGCAGGGCTGCTCCCCCCAGGATATTCTCTTGCACTCTGCCCAGCTTTGTCTTAAATGTCCAAAGCTGCAAGCCCTCTTCCAGTGTCTGTGACTCCTTAATAGATCATAATCTACTCAGTACGGGAAAATTGTCAGTGAAGCTGTACCTAATTTTCTTTTACTGAATCATGCTATCGTGGTCCTAACAGTAATATTTCCAGCTCTGATGCTTTGTTGTGTTTTTTATTGCAAGTTTGGAGTCAGATTTTTTTGTTCCTTGAAGCAGCTGCTACTGTCCTGAGAGAGGAGACTGAATGAGGACTTGACTGCTGTTGCACAGTCCTGTCCTCTTGACAGAAAACAGCAGGCATGTAAAAGCCCCAATGATGACAGGTTCCTGGAATCAGAGTCTACAGAATTGTCCCCAGAGTGCAGTGGGGAAGTTCTGCAGATCCTGGCTTCCTGCAGGCTTGAGTATTCTGCAAGCACTTTTGAAGCAGACCTGATGCAGAAGCAAAACTCGAGCTGTTGCCTCCTACACGGAGCCACCAGCCGTGTCGGGCTGGTTGGGCTGCCTGAGCCAACCGGGTTTGAAGTGATGAAGCCATGGAAGGCAGTCATGCAAGGGAGCTTGATATGCTTTGCATCACAGCCAGGCTCCTTGTGCCAAAATCATCTCTTCTCATGCTTCAAGATAACGGGTGCCCTTCGCTCCATGTGCTAATGTCCTTGTTTCAGTTCTGAGCATTGCGTAGGTGATGGGCAGGCAGGCAGATGCTGATAATGGGATGCTTGCAGTGTTTTCTTTGGTTTGATTGTCATTTAGTTTTCTCAAGTGCTTGGCAGGAAATTTTATATCTGCCATTCTTATGCTGTGTCTATGAATGTAAACTACTAAAGCTGCGCTGCTTTATTACAATTCTGCATTGCCAAACACCTGGAAGTCTGCAAGAATGGAAGTAAACTTTGTCTGGACCTCTGTCTCAAGTAAGAATTCTGTGATAAAACATGGGGTAAGTGGCTCTTGTGTTACTAGCAATCTGATCACTAAGAGCACATGCTAGGTAGTTATAAAGAGGACTTGCTAGATTTCCAGCCCTACCTTTCTAATTTAAAGGATTGGGCAATCTGTACAGGCTATCTGCCTCTCAACTTGTCCAACCCAAAGCCCTGCTCAGTGAAGGGTCACTTGGCCAGTCAAGCTGTGAGGATCTCCATGGTTGGAGACTGCACAGCAACTCTGGGCAAGCACGTAACTGGTTCTGATGATCAAATCTGCTTGCTTACCTCACTTACAAAGCATGGATATAAACCAGTGGTGACATGAAAGGAATCAAGATGATGTAGCATGGAATGGAATCGGGGCTTTTGGAACTGCTCTAAGCTGCTCAGTCCTTCCTTGGCATGGCAGACATCTCTGGGTGCAGGCTACACTGCCCAATGTACCTCCCCTGTCGACTCTTGCAGTGTATGGCAACCAAGTAAGAAAAGTATAGCTGTGAAAGTATGTAAGCTGCCACGATTGTAGTATTGGCAAGGAGTTGGTCTTGCCTTAAGGCTAGAGATAGAGTGCAGACAGTGAGCGCAATGACAAGCCATGAAAAACTGTGGATGCTTTTCTGGGATAGGCTTGAGCAGCTCAGCTGGCATCCATTTACTTCCCATTGAGACTGGCAGCGGCATGCCGTATGTCTCAATATAAATGGCACCTGTTTCTCACCACGCCATGTGGGACAGCAGCTCCGTTAGGTAGCAAGTCTCCTAGATTAATCATTATTTAAAATCAAAGTGCATTCTGCTCATTTTGCTGCTGGCAAGAGGGGCGAAATGGGCTGCAGGTGCTGCTTGGCATGCGTGGCGGTGCTCAACGAGGCAGGGGGACCTCTTGGAGGTCATGTGTGCTGGTGTATAACACGTCTGCGCATCTTCATCTCTGTCAGGGCTCAGTGAGCCAGGCCAGACTTCTCTCTGGCTTGCTTAGCAAGGAGGAAGATGGGGAATGCAAACCTGCAAGGCAGAGGTGGGTAGAGAAAGAGGGGGAAATAATGCAAATGGTCCAATGGCTGCTTAGGGTGAAGAGCTTGCTGGGACATGGATGCAGGGGGTGAGGGTGGGTTTGCTGAGAAGGTGTGATGAAGCAGGAGGAAGGTGGTGAGTGCTGAGCATGGGTTGAGCAGGTGTGGGGATTTTGGCATTTCCTCTGTCTTTTGGTAAAATACCTCACTTTCTAGTCTGTAGCCATGCATTCTGCTGAAGCTGTGATAACCCTTGAGACTGAAATGGAACATCCTTTTCCTAATCCTCAAAGATCTGCAGTAGGAATTGTCCCAGTGCTTCTACCACGTAATGCAGATCTTAGAAAAGGTTTGGGAGGAGGTGGTCCCTACAGAAATGGGCTGCACTGGCCTGAAGCCTGGAGGCTCTGCTGATCCCAGCCAGTTATTTTACAGACATGGCGAGCGTCCATTAAAAACTGTGTTCGGATTCAGGTCACATAGCCAGCAGCACATGAGGAAAACCTAGGAATCCTCTTGAGAGTAGAGCTTAACCTGTAAAACAACCTTGGGCTGGAGGAGTATTAACTGTGCCCACATTAAATTAAGAGGTGGAGGTGTTCAGGAGAATTTCAAAATCTGTTCTCATCGAACAAAAATCAGTAGCAGAATGTGGAGATTTATGCTAAACCTCCTGATTTACTTGAATCCAGTAGAGTGCAGAAACTGATCTGATCTGTTTTAATCGAATCACTGGATTTTACTTCTGTCTCAGCGGAGAGTCGGATCTGCCCTAGCTTGTGGGTGCTGGGAAATGGACTGCAGGTGCCTCTTTTCTGCACTGTTGGGGGTGGAATGGGGACACTGCTGTATTTCACACCTCAACTCCAAAGGACTTCGTTTCTCAGCCACAGGAGCTAATTATCCAGCAGAATAACCACCCTGTGCAACCACTCGGTGCTTTGACTCATTTTAATATCACTTCATCTTAATATACAGAAGTAATTTGGTCTCCTGAACTGCTGCCATAAATAGAAATACAATAGGTTAGGCTGTCAGCTGCTCGAACATGGGCTCTGCCATTGCGGACTGCAGCACGTCTGTAGTTTGGGGTTCAGTGACCTTGGATAACTAAGAATTTAAAGCCTCGTGACTGAGCTGCATCCCATCTTGCTGCAGCCTGTGGTCTTTGGCACCCAGTGCTGGCGATGTGCAGAAGGGGAGATGAGAGAGGCGCGTGTCAGAGCCCCATACGCAGCATCGTAGAGGCGGCTCGCAGCCACCTGTGAGCAGGCGCTGCTCGGAGCGGCGCTGCCTGCGTGCCCGCTGCCTGCATCGCAGCCTGCAGGCAGGAGCTGTCTCTGTCCCACCTGGACTGAGTCGTGCTGGGTGTCACACTTGCTGAAGCAGAGAGGAGTTCTTCTGTTAAAAATATTTCTGTTTTCAAAGTCTGGAATTGGGGAAATGGTGTGAGAAAATGGGCCAGCATCTTAGTCTGCCTTTTATTTTTTTTATCTCCATCTTTCGTCTTGACAGTCTCTTTTATGTAAACCTTCAGCATCTTTGCACTGTGACCCCAGCACGGGGGGGGGGGGAGGGAGGGATGAGAAGAGGCTCCAGCCCCAGGTGTGGCACTTCAGAATGTGCTGTCTGCATGGGGTGGAGGAGAATGTTCCCCTTCAGAGATGGAAGCTCTGTCTGGGCACTGCTCTCTGCTCTGCATTTACCAGGGAAGTAGGAGCTGCAAGCCTTATATCACGTTTAAACAGGGAACGGCTATAACACAGTGAGCAGCCCTCCAGAAATCCATTTAGGAAGAAATTTCATTCCGTGCTCCTACCTCAGAATTAATTTTCATTGTTTCTTCGGTGTGGTAGAGCAGAAGCTTCTGGCCAGAAGAAGTGAGATTGACGTACACCTGCAGGCAGGGGTACTGAGAGATTTTCCAGCAGTCTGGGCCGCAGCTAAACGAGCAGTTGAAGGTTTCAGTGATGGATGCGTTGAGAAGCGAGCACTGAGCTTCTTCTGTCCAGACACTAAAGCAGAAAAAAGGAGATGTCAGAGCATGGCTAGAATGGGTGATAAGCACCGACTGCAGCTCAGAATTTCCATTGGGGATATATGAGGGGAATCTTGAAGGGCTTTGAGCCCTTTGAAAGGGCTGGACTTTCTTGTGTTATTCTGCAGTGCCTAATGTTTGGGAAGATATCTCTATTCACTAATTTATGTATGTAGATGAAAAGGGAACTGGGTCTCAGTCTGAAGAAGGTCTATAAAGATCAAAAGGAATCAGCAGAGAAGGATACAGAGCAGTGTGCTCCAGGGAGAGCGCATAACAAGTGGGGCTGTGAAGGGATGCCATGAGCTGAGCCTCAACCATTAACCATGGCATCCAGCTCAGCTCAAGAAGGACAACCTCTCATTGCTGGGATATGGGCATTCACTAGCAGAGACCTGCAGAAACCCTTCTTTTACTCACTTTTCCCTTTGACTGCTGTTTTATGCACAGGTGGGGGTAGTACTGTAACACCTATCCATGGGAGACTTGTGAAGTTGGAATATTTGATACTTCATAGGTGCTTCAGGCATTTTTTCACATAGTTTGTTATATAAATCAGCTTTCCACACGAGCAATTTTGACCTTAGCAGCCTCTGCAATTGACCCTGATACTGCTGAAAGGTCTGTGAGGACAGTTTGGAAATGCAAATGCTCTGAGATACTTAAAAGGCTTCGATCCCTGTCTCCAGAAATCTAAACTTTGCTTGGACTTAAGAAGGGGTAAATACTTTTATTGCACAAATAAGATGCTGGCTGGCATTCAGTTCATCCTCATGTGTAATGGTTCTTTTTCCTTATCATGGCAGGGTTGAGGAATGATTTTCAATTTTTGCAGTGATATAATTGAGGATATTCGTACCAGTTAACTTCAGGCACTTATTGTGAATATCTTAATACAGACTCTGTTGTTGATAAGCCAACGTGTGCCAAGTTTTGGGCTTGCAGACCGCCATTTTGATCCACAATTACATGTTTTTCATCCCCATAACTTTGCTGGTTGGAGTGGAAAAACCATTGTTGACACTCTTATTTCTGTATGGGATGGATTTTAAATAGGGCTGGTGCTTGAAATCTGCTTTCAAATACTGTTAATGAATCACAGGCCAAAATTTCTGCTCTGTTGCACAGAAAGAAGCCAGAGAAGGCCTTGGAAAAATTAAGTACAATGCAATAAAGATGAAAGACGATATTTCACTTTCACAAATTGCTGTGTTCTGGGAGGATTTCACTTGTTAAATGTGAAAGCAGTAACCCACATGGAAAACAACATGCTCTAAAGCAGCTGGATTTCTTTCCAAATTAATTCTCCATTTTTCATTTGAAAGTGCATTGTTTCTCAAGGCCGCTAAATACTTTTGCTCTCTCCGGATTTTGTCTGGGCTTTGTCGCAAAGCACTGGGGGTCTGACAGGTTTCAGCAGGCAGCAGAACAGTTGATGTGGATATTATGGTTGTGTTAAACTGCAGCAAGGCTAAAGCCTATGGATCAGATTTCGTCAAACAGGGATCTAAATTTTCCCTCACTCATGCCTGCACTGCTCAGCTTGCTCTCACTGTCGTTATGCCTAATTTATTTTACGGAAATGAAATGCAGAGTATGATCTTTGTTGACCAAAAGAGAAGTTATGCAACTTTAATAAAACCAGACATGAGAACAAGCTGTGATAAGTCCGCTGGAGCAGGGTGTGTGAGGTCAGGGTAACCACACCAAAATTACCTTTGCATGTAGGACCGCAGCAGGGTGATTCCCAGGAGGAAGTACATCATGATAGAGCACACCATCATGGCCAGCCCGAGGAGTATGGCCCGGTCTTCTCCAGCTTTTAGGGCTGTGACTGTTTTCCTTTTGTCCAGTAGATCATGATCCCTGATTTTTTGGTAAATATTTCTGAGGTTGAAAATAATATATTTTTATGTGAAGTTCATTTAGTCAATGAATCCTCTTTAGGGTGGGCAGTTCCACCTCCATACCCATCTTGTGGGAGAGAAAGGCTTAAGGGTCCTCAGGTGTCCTTATTCAGTGGATTCACTCTGACCTGGTGGAAATTAATTCATCTCCAAAACAAATTACAGCCATTTCTGAGAAGGTAAAAAACCTCTTATTGCAAATATAAAGATTAGACACTTGTGCCAGCTCAGTAGGTCCTTCTTTGGTGCAGCTTCATTGGCTCAGAATATTTATGATATAGATGAATTTGATTTCTCAGTGCCAATTTAGGGTACTATAACACATTTGGGTATGTAAGGTGTCTTGTCTTCAGTCAAATATGGTAACAAGACTTATGTTCCTGTATGCAGGATATAACTTGCAGAAGTAGTCACTGACATTTTGTGAAGGGACAGCTTTCTTTTCTGATTCCCTACAGGTTAGTGGTTTGGGAAGAGTTCAGCCCTGATTGCAGCTCAAGGCTCATGAAACACTTTGGGGATTTTGCAGTTGATTTCTCTGGGTTTATTTGATTGAGAGCTTATTTGCTTTATTTAAAAAATATCTTTCTGGAAGCTCCGTTACTCATTACATTGAAAACTCTGGCAGAAAATTATTCACTAAAGCTATTTGTTCTGGGATTAAAAAAAGCAGATACAACAGACCATTCCCCCTTCAGCAGAGTCCTTTCCATTTTCTAACCGTAAGTCCTCCTTTCATCTCTGAGCCTTTGATGATTCGATGGGTCATGAGGACACAATGGTGAAGAAGAAAATATTTGAGTACATTTCAAACACACTCAAACTTTGTGGGTTTAAAATGTACTTACAGACCTGAGGCTGGTCAAAATCTCCTGTGTTTTCTGTTACGGTTCTTTAGAATCATCCAGGCAGCACTCGAAGCGTGAGAACCGCACACCTCTGAGCCCTGGCACCACCATAACATGGACATGATAGTACACGTGGAAGAGGTTCCTCTTCTACTGTCTGCAAAATGGCAGGTGAGCAACATCAACATCACTGCAAACCCTCCATTCCTTTAAACTGAACCACCAACTTTCACTCAACCTTGGAAAAAAGCACTGTGTGACGAAAGACCAACTGTATCACTTACATCCACCAAAAGGGACACAGTCGAGACAGATGGAAAATCATACAAAAGCATAGTAAAATCAAGAAAAAAAAACACGTTTAATCACGAACTCCTTAAAAGTGGAATTGAATTTGTGTTTAGGTGATGAGTCATAGTCATGCAAAGCACAGGAGGTGTGGGGTTTTACAGTAAGAATTGTGCTTAGATGTTACTGCCATCAATCCCCCATAACTAAGACCTCTTGAGGTTTCTTCATCCTCCTGTAATTTACTCCTTTGGCTGCCTGTGGTTTCTCTTCCAAACCGTCCTTTGAAGCTTGTCAGTGTTTTTCTAGTTGGGAATGAAATGGTAATTCTGCCTGTCAAAATTTTCCCTGGTGCTGGGGAGAAAGATGTATTGTGAAGTGGTGGATGCCATTGCCTTCAAATAAGTGACGTAGAGTAATAATCTGATGCTACTTTTTTATGATTATTTGTCAATCTGTGTTTAACTCTGAGAGCTGCTATTACAATTTGCATTGCTTTCAAATGGAAGCAGGCAGGAAGGCAGAAATTGTCATGCAGTTCCAGAACATTACCCCATCACACAGCATAACTTATGTCAGCGCGTAGACATAAAACACAGAGCCATCGCTCACCGGTGTCACCAGAGCAGCTAGGACATAAAAGGGATACAAATGGACAATTTAAAAACAAATAGCTAATTGAGAATGGTTGCAAATGCTTCCTATGTGGCCTTGAGCCAAGAGCGTGAGTTAGAAAAAGATGGGCTAAAAGGCGAGTAGAATATTTTGCTGCAGCCTGAGCATCGCCTTAGCAGCTGTGTTACCCTGCCTGTGAGTTTGCTGCTGTGTAGAATGGGTTTTAAGCATGTATGAACTTTTGGTACATATGAACTTTTGGCACTTACTGACTGGGAGAGCTAGAGGGGTGCTGTGCTTGGCCGGCTGATGCTGCACCCCAGGGCTGTCAGCACACGGATCACTGCTTATCTCACAGACTCCATCTAATAATTGTGATTACCTGTGGCAACTCCCCAAATATGATAGTGGTGTAGAAGTGGGTGTATTTTGTTTTTAAAGATGTCACAGCTGTCAAAACACAAGGTCTTTCCACCTCCTGTAAAGACATTTAATAGAAAGCAAACCTCCAAGGACAAAAGGTCTTTGCTCTCATCATCATTTTCAAGCTGAAATGTTCCCTTTGCCAAATTGCTCACAGGATATGGGCTGGCTACTCTCCCCTGATTCAACTGCCAGAGAGGAAACCTCAGCTGTGGCCATGCCTGTGTGGGACAGAGCAGAGTGGTCCCTCTGTGGATGTGGCAGCAAAGCAGGGATCCCACTGCAGGGTGGTCAGCAGCTCCTTATGAAGCCATCAGATGAAGGGAGAGGAGGGTGTGTGTTACGTTAGTTGGCCTGAATGCTACAGCCAAGGAGAAATACAGTGCCTAATCACCTTCGTAAAGAAGTTCCCTATCTTCTGCAGAGCTGCTCCCATTTGCTGCAGCCAAGACTTTTCTCTGCCATTGTTGGGGACAGATATTTTAGTAGTAGGTAATGAGAAGGACAAGGCTTGTCGCTTGCTTCCCACCTGCTCTGTGGGCTGCGGGGCTGTTGAGATTCCTGTCTGCTGGGAATATTCAGAGTGACTTTGAACCTACGTTTTCTTCTCTGATATCACGGTTATTATGCAGAAGTCATACTTCTGATATCTACTGATAGCAGAAGTCCTTGAAGAAAAAGGTCAAAAACCTCTAATATATTAACCACTGAATTTCTACTGCTCAGGGGCTTTTCTACTCAGAATCCACTTTATTTACATTTTTCCTTACTGGGGATGCTTTGTTGCATCAATTCTTATTATCTGAAGTACTGCAAGAGGATATGTCCCTGGAACTCGTACATGAACCTCTCTGGTGGTTCCTATCACTAAGAATGGACTTCACTCAATTCCCTACCTTGTCACCTCCAAAAGAGGCCGAACTGAATTGTGCTTTGGTTTTCCAAGCTTATAGCACTGTGGAAAAGATAATGAACAGCTGAGAAGTAATGAGGTCTTGGCTAGGTTTCCAAAGCCTAGGAAGTGGCAGTTGGGGAGCAGCAGATTTCTCAAACATAGCAATGAATGCACTTCTTGGCCTTGGCGCTACCAAAGCAGATGCCCGAGAGACACTCCCCACCCTGGAGGAGGCAATTATCCCCCAGCAAGTGACCCACTGCTGCAGCAGACTGTTGTTTGCTGGCATAAGTTTGCTGCTCCAGCTGACAGCCTTTCTGTCTGAAGCTTAATGAGCACAGGATTCCTAGGAAGGGGTCATTTAGGGGATGTTATCTGTCTGAAATGAACTGACTGTGCGACGTGGTGCTGCTGCCAGTGACCTTACGCGTGTTAAAATTGCCATCAGACAGCTATGGGTGAGTTCCTCCCGTCGTGAGCACTTGTTCCATGTTCACACCTCTCTTCTGCAGTCCTGAGGCTGCAGTCAGCACTCTCCTGTTCTCATTTTCTCTTCCTTCAATCCCTTTTGATGGCTTGAAAAGGCACCTGGAATTGCCACGGCTGGTACATAGGGGTAGAGGAACATAAGCTTGGGGAAAACTCAATTACAGAAGAGACTTGCAGAAGTACAGGAAGCAGTTAGATGTCCAGCTCCAACTGAATGTGCATGGAAACCTGCTGCCAAGCTCAAGTCCTCAAAGTACCTATTTGGGATTGGATTATCCAAAGAGCTGAGCACCCTTGTGGAATTTGCAACAGAGTTCAGTGAATTAGCCAGTCCTCCAAAGAAACCCAACTTCCCGCGGGCAGCTCTAGTACCTGGACTCAAAACCCATTTTCCTAGGCAGATGCCAGCAGTAACGTCTCATTAGAGTGTGTTTTGCTAATTGGCACTGTAGCTCCACTGACCTCTGGTTTTGTTTCACTTGAGTCTGATGTTTTGTGATTGCAGTTAATAGTGACTGCAAGGAGAGCTGAAGGAGAGGAGACAAGGGAGAAGGGGGAAAGAAAGGAAGGGGAAATGTGTTTGGTGGTGACAAGATGAGCTGCCCAGCAAATCTCACTACAAAGCAGAGAGATTTTGGAAGGATGAGCCTGAGCATTACTGACAATTGTTCTCTCAGAAATGATATTTAACTTCTCTCATTCCCAATTGAGTGCTGCCTTTGTAGACTTAAAACCTCTCCTTCCCTTTCCTTCTCTTCTGTGCAATTCCCTGTCTGTGTGAGACTCAGTATTCCCCTGTCCATCAGCCTATTTCCTGCAGCAGTACTGCTGAACTGGGCTGGACCAGAAGCCAGCAACTTTTCCAGCTGTTTGCCATCACCCAGCTGCTGTGCAGTGTCATGCACATATGCTTCCCACATGTGCATGCATAGAAACAGGAAGCATCTCTGGCAGCTGGATGCATCACGCAGATGTGTAAAAGGCACAGGTGACTGGAGGAGAGGTAGAGGTGGCTGGAAAAGAGGAGGCTGTGAGCTGTGCCTGGAGCAGGGCGTGTGTGTGCTGTGGGCAGGGAGCAGGACACCTGTGAAGGGCTTGGAGCTGTGACTGCAAATCTGTGCTGGGGATAAGTGTGCTGTGTGCTGTGGTAACCTCGGAGCTGGCCTTCAGAGAGCAGCTGAGGGAACAAGGGGCTTTCTATCCCTCCTCCCTCCCCCAGTGCCACTGCTATAGAGCAGTGACAGGTCATGGTCCTAGAGATTCCAAACCCATCAGAGACAATCATTATTGATGCCATTTACCTTTTCTCATCGTGTCTGTAAGATGTAGAGCTCCGGCCACTGGTCCAAATAAACATTTTAGAGGGTTGCCCAGAGTTGGCTTTGCTTGCTGCAGTGGGGCGATGGAAGGACCTAGGGGAAGAGTGATAGTTTTTGTCACTGCCCACCCAGTGCAGCAGACCAAGTTACACCCAGATCTGCCGTGGCTGTGCCCGGGAGGGATTATTTGATAAACTTGAGCTGAGATGTAAAGTAGTGAGAATGGCAAATTGGCAGAGGGAATGAAGGATAAATTTTGTTTGCCCCCCTGGTAAAATATGCTCCACAGTTTGCAGGCTTTGCACCATGAACAAGAAATCATTGGCAGTTTAAGAAAAGGTAATAGCTGCATCCAATGTTATGGCGGCATTTTGTTGGGAGAAAGTGGCTGTTTAAGCAAATGCATGCTTATTGCAATTTATTGGCTACACAATGGCCCTCAGTGAGATGAGGTTTTCAGGAAAGGTGTCTGAATGAGGCAGAAGTATGAGACATAAATGCAGTGTTTTATGGAATTGTATCTGATGTGACAAAGATGTCTTTTCCCACAGAAAAATTACTGTCTCAAAACCATTTGGCCAGATCGGGTAGAGCTTTCTCTGAAGCTAAAGAAGTATGATTTGCTTGATATTTCAACCTGGGCTTCAGGGATTTTTCTTCCAATATCACTTTTCAAGAGATTTCTCTAACATCCCACAGAATAAGCTCCTGCCTGGGGCTTCTGTGTTTCACAGGGGCATCAGACAGGTGATGCCTTCTCCAGTCTCAGAGGTTTCATTTCAACTTTAACCCTTTACTGCAATTAGATCTCACAAATGTGAAGTACAGCACCACATGGACCTCAGGAAGTATTTCTCTTTTGTCTGGACCTGCAGAACTGCCCTGATTTAAGGCATATTTGCTATATCTAGTCCTAGAAGATTGTGGATACCGTGGATTAATTGAATATGAATAACTATCCTTACGGATTGCAGTTAAATAATTGCATAAATAATATGGATATTGCCAGTGGAGCTTCCATTCCCCTCACAACTTCTCCAAATCTGCTCATCTGAGTGCAGTGAAGTTGGCTATAATCTCCATTTCTGGAGATCGGGCCATACAGATTCACTGTATTTCACGTTACTTCTTTCTCACATTACTTTGTGCTTTCAGGTGTTTGTGAGAAAAGTTTAAGAAAAAAATGAAATATGAGGGATTTTGAATGCTTTAATGCAGGAGTTCATACACTGGAACTCACTGAAAAATACACCCAGCTGTTGATGCTGCCATCAGAGAAGGCACTTGAACTCCTCAGTGCTCCTTTCCTGGAAAAGTCTGTAATGCCACTATGTACGTAAACACGCTGATTTCAATATTTGCATAGCAATGAACCTTGGGAGAATACTGAAATCCAGCTGAGGTGGCTGCAGGGAAAGACAGGCATGGCAGGGAGCCAGAATCCATATGTACACAGATGGGCTGCTGGGTGACATGGCTGAGTACTATCTGGCATGGCTTTGTGCTGCATTCATGCACAGTAAACTGGACAAGAAAGTGGTTCCAAAGAAGGGAGGCAATGGAAATGGACTCTTCTCTAGTCTTTTCCTCATGTACATGGTCATCGCTGCAGGTCTTTGTGCCAGCAAAACCTCTTTTCTTTCTTACAACCACAGTAGGTAAGTACTGGGGAATCAACAACAAGAAGAAGTCTTTCCTTCCTGTAATAACTGCAGTTTTGAAGGTGAAATAGCATCTATCAGCCACCAGCTAAGAAGTGTTTTTATAGGGATCACGGACATAAATTTGTGTTGTGAGATATTGGGTCTAATCCTACTCTGGTGTTTCTGCACTGAGCAGTTCAGGAGAGTGCAGAGCATCTACCTGGAGGCCATAATGGCGTCTGGTCTGAGACCTCTGCCAGGCTCAGTCCTGGGGCTCCTTACTGCTGGAAAATAAAACGATGTTTGTATTTACCACTGCTGCCTTGAGGGTACAGGATGGAAAGCCTGGCTGGCTGGACTACTATGTCCTGATTGCTCCCAGAGTTGGTGGTGAGTGCTATCAGAGTCTGTTCCTAATTAGGAAAACCCTGGGCACTCGTTAGAAGAGATCAGCAGCTTCTGCTGCCTGCTTGAGTCTTTGTCCTTCCTGGGCAAGGAGTAGACCCACAAGCTCCAGAGCACATCACAAGAGAGCCAGAGGGTGATGGCTGGCAGTAAGGGGCTGCCCCACTGGGGTGATGCCAGAAGAGAAGAGAGGTGTCCTTCCTCCTCTAACATCAGAGAGATTTCAGAGTCCCTCCTGGCACCGGTGCCTAGAAGCTGACCATATGTGATGGTGTTAATGCTGCCTGCTTCATTAGCTGGGCAATCTGAGCTAACGGTCACTGTTTAACACACAATTGCACACTTAATCTTGTGTAAAATCCTAACTCTGATGACATCATGGAAGCTACTCCAGAAGTCAGATGGAAGTCGCTAAATTTGTGTCTCCTTTAGGCAAAGGTTAGCTCTACGGTGCAACATCTGCTGTTTCCTACTCACAGCTATGCAGTTAACTGCTAAGCTGAGATTCTCCTGTCTGCATCCAGAGATGACCCTGGGGAGTTTGCTAATCCTGGTATGGAAGTAATGTAAGAGCTAGAATCAGAACAAAAACAGAGCCTGAAACATCCAGCTCCCAGGTATGGCCCATTGCAATGTGAAGGGGTAGATGGAAGTGGGGTTGCACCAGGGAGAGCTTGGGGAAAAATCCAGTGGGGTTGTTAAAATTGAGCAGATCAGCACCAAACTGGCAATTCTCACGTTGTGACACTATTCATGGAGCAATGTTTCCTCAAAATACTTCTTTTCCCTGCAGGGCCCAGTGCCTGCTTGCCTGAATTCCACTTATCTGTGGCCAGAGCAGAAGAACAGCCAGCATGGACTAAGAGGAAAAGCAATAAGTTAACTTATAAAAGAAATGCATTCACATTAGTGGAAGACAGTTACCACTTAGGGAACATTTAACGCCCTGCCAGCAGCAACACTAAATCGTGAAGCAGCAACAGCGATATCAAACGGTGTATTTCTGCCTCGTGACCAGACCTTGCTGTACTGTGAGCTAATGAGCACGGTGTGGGACAGAATGACATAAATAACTGCTCTTGTTGGAGTATCCCAGGAGCTCCGGCTGCACTCAGTGACTAATCCAGCCAGTAAACGACCTTGAATTTGGGGTTCCTCATTACGGCAAGGGAAAACTGGACAATGGGGAGCTGGTGCTAATGTACTAATGAGTTCAGGAAGACTGATCGCTAATGATGCTGCATTAATGATTTCACCTCTATTTCTGGCCTTTCTCCTAAATCTCCCTTGAGCTGAGGGCTGAGCATCCCACTTGGTTTTTGAGTTAAAGGAGGATCGTGCCTGGGACAGATCTCACTGCACTCCACTGGCACAAATGTGGCTAAGATGCTCCATGTCCCAAGGAGAAAGATGAGACTGCTAGATACGACTGAAGCCATCACATGGGTGTAACTTAGCTATGTGCAGAATACAGGGGCTTATGGTTTGTTTTCGAAGACAAACTTCTTTTAACTTCAGGTCATCCCTTATAATTATTAAATCCTTCTGCCCAGTATTACACATTAGTCAAAGGGATGTTCAGAAAATTTGAGTCATAATTCTTTACTACATGATGACATCCAGTACATACTCACTTCTAAATTAAATATTCCAAGGTAACCTCTAAATCATCCAGATTTGCATGTCATGATCTTTTTTTCTCCAGTACTGATTTTATGTTTTGTGGAAAAAATTTCAAGCCTTATTGTTCAATTTTTTCTTTAAGCCCTCAGGTTCTTTCCTACCTGGCTCCAAGAGCTACCTGCCTGTTATGAGTCTAGGTAGTCCACTACCTATAGAGCAGACTTTATACTTCTGCTTATCTTTTTGACTTCCTTCTTTTTCCCCAAAGCCTCTTCCTATCCATTTCTATCTCCATGATAACTTGTTTCATCCCAGGTGACTTAGCTGATCAAAATGACCACTTTTTGAAGAAATTCTTGCATACGCAGATCAGCTACAAGAGAGGGAGCTGCTGCTTGTTGCTGCAAATAAGAGTCACATCCTTTCTTCTTTGGTGACCTTCTGGGCCACCTCCAAGAGCCCTGAGAATGTGGCTCAGCTTCCCCATTCACCCAAAGGCTGTGCCAGTCCCCCTGCTCTACCTGGCAGAGGCCACCTTCAGCTGGCAGAGTGAAAAACCAGAAAAGCTTCTCCCATGTTTTGGTGCTGCTGGGTTTGTAATCAAAGCACGAGGCAATGCCTCTCTTGGCACATTGCAGTTGCTGGGGATAATTGTCCCCTTTGCCTGTCAGGGCTCTGCAGACATTTTTAGCTTTCTGTGCTTCGTCAGTTGTAAATTAATTTGAATCTATGTAGAAAGTGACACGTTGGACAAGTACTGTATCATCTCTGTTGTTCACCTGTAACATGGACTGGCTTTGGGAGGATGTGCAGCAAGGTCAAGTGCTGGGTCACAAACCCCACGTTGGAGAGCAGAGGCAGTGGCAGGTCCCATCAGCAGGGACGTCCCCTCCAGCTCTGTGCAGCTATGCCTCAGTGTCACACTCTTCCAGAAAAAAATCTGGTCTGAGAAGTGCATGGTTTTTAAACATCCCTGAAGAGATCTTTCAATTGAGGAAGGCAGCACTAAAACCCTGTTAAAACCCTCCCTGTGTGGGAACACAAAGAATGGGTGACAGGGAGGGCACCAGCTGCCACAAAGGAAGAGTGGGTTGGAGAGTGCTGTGGTTGGGAAGAGGGGTGAAAGCAGGGAGAGATGAATAACCATAAGGCAGCACCCCAAGGAAAAGCAGAAACAGCTAGAGCAGATAGGTTGAGAGTGGCTTTTCTCTCACCTAAATCCTTGAGTGGCTCAATCATTTTTATCTCCTTTGAGTCCAACCCTGTGCCATCGAGAGCACCACTCAGAATAAAGCGAAGGCAGAGGCAATGCTGAAAGGACAGCCCAGTGGGAGCTGAATGCTCTGTCACTATTTATTTTTGAGTCCACATTTGGATTAGCTGTAAAGAGCTGTGTGGATAAGCAAGCAGGCAATTACAGCTGGGACATGCTGCTCATGAATGGAAATGGCTCCAATCTGCTCGGGACATATTGAAATTCTAATTCAGTTAGATTCCTTTAGTTACAGCGTGCATCACAAGCACTAAAAGCGATCGGATTAAAAAATAAATACAAGTCGTATGCTGTCTTTGGTCTGCCTTCACTGTTCTCCTTTCTCCCCCTTTCCTCCCCTATGTTAGCTGTTGTTTGACTTTATTTTCTGTGGCAAAATAGAGTGGTCTGCATTGAATAGCTTGTTAATTTTTATGAGAGTCTGGCAGTCTGCAGCTGGCTGAATGTGCTCACTGCTAACGGGTAGACAAATCCAGAGAATAACTGAGGTTTCACGTGTCGTGTCTTGCTAAAGGCCATTACTCAGTGGTGTTTGCATTACTGCAAAAGTGCAGGTGCAAAACCGAGGTACAGAGCAAGGAGACTGTTTGTACAACTAAGGAATGGCCTTGATGGGGAAAGGGAGATTTAATAATTCCGGGATACAGACACAACTGAGGCATGGAGCTGTGAAGTAAGCATCTCTATGGCAAAGCCAAACACCCAGTTCTGATCTCACAAGCAACCTTCCTAGTTTTCTTAGTACAAGAGGGTAAATTCTTGCAGGATAAATACTCTGTTATTTCTCATCTTTTCAGAACACATACCTCACCACCCGTAGCCATTTGTTACTTGAATACAATCAGCTGTTGCAATCAGCTTCACCAAGTAGAATTTTGCATGCAAACACCACAGAAGGATACTGGAAATAATTTTTCATGCATTAATTTCATATAATTTCCACTTTATGTGTCTATATTCTATATTCCACAGAGGAATTCTATAGAGGAAGCTGCCTATTGGCTTTGGAGCCTAAGTCATGGGCAACACAGCTTCATCTCCATAGACTGCTGAACTTCTTTTATGTTTGCTTTGCCCACTGGTAGGGGTCTCCAGGTCCCTTGATACAGACAGAAACCTCCTGTCTAAGTGGAAGAAACAAAGTAAAATCCTAATTTTTGCAGGAAAGGTGCATGAGCCAGAGAACAATTTCCAGAAGAAGAACAGGGAAGCATTTCTGATGGATTCATTTTCACATACCAAATCCAGCCTGGGGAAAAAGACTGAGAGAAAGTTACACATGAAATGGGATACAATAAGACGGAAGACTAGAAAGACAGGGAATGTAACATGAGGTAAGAACAACGTGCTCACAAAGAAGAGAGTAGAAATGTCTACGTGTTCCACAAAAGTAGTCACAAAACCTACTGAAGTAGTGGAATGAAATGGACAGGAAAGCTGGTGGAGTGAAGTGAGTCAAATGACTACTGAGATGAGGCTGATGAGCTGTGTTTGGTGCCGTAAAAATCACTGTAAGAACCAAATCACCTGCTTTGTGGGTGAGTTCGGAGCATGATATGCTGGATGGTACAAATGCAGACATAGCCTCCTTAAAACACCAATAGATTGGGAGCTTATGAGTCTCTGTATAGATGTGTTCTTGTAATATACTTTTTAGCATAAAACCAATTTTTCTTGAGAGTCAGGAAAAAAAGATGATGAGAAAGAACAAAAGCAAAGTCTCTATAAGAGGGAACAGTGTGCCTATGCCCTCTATGCAGTTTTGAAACAACAAAGAGAACAAAATCTCTGCAGTCCTCTGAGGCCAGCAGTGCTCTGAACAGTGAAAGGGCCACGTCCCCAAAACAAAAGCCCAATGTATTTTGGTCTAGAAGTGAAAACAATGGCAAGAACAGGCACAGATGCTTCTGTTCCTCATATGGCAATAATCTATATTAATTACAGCAAGCGTCCAGCTTCGAGCAATGTCACTGCAGTGCTATTAATGTTCGAGAGTATTGAGTTTCTAAGGAAGTGAATGTCTTTTTCTCTCCCTAATCATGATTACTTGGTTTAGTACTTGAGCTAAGCTGTTATTTAACCAAGATAAATGGGTATTTCCAAAACCAGCCTGTTAACACTATGCATCACATTATTACTCTTCTCTAGAATTTCTTGTCTTGTTTGCTGTTTTACATAGCTGCTAAACACAAATAACAATAAGGAGGAACTGTGCAGAATTTCTTAAGGATTAAAGATTAAAAAAAAATTAATAAATCTGATTTTGACTCATTACTTCCATCTATAGTGATAATATCTCTCCTCAACCAGCCTAACATAATGTTTTCCCTTCTACCATTTCGCTCCCTTGAAACATGAGCGTTCACATCACTTTTCTGCAGACACCGCCAGCCTGGCTGACTAATATTTGTTGCTTTCTATTTGGAATCTCTCTGTCATTTAAGCTTATGTGCCAACACTGTAGGTTAACATTCAGAAGACCAGATGGGGAATTAGAGGCACAACTTCTGTCAGAAATAATGGGGCTTCTGTGCTTCGTTTCCCTTAGGGCATGGGGAATGTTTCTCTTTTCAATAGCTCTTAAGTGTGCATCCAAGGCATGTTAGAGGCCTGCCCAGAGTGCCACACAGCTGGCATAATTCCCCAGTTTTCTTTGGTGGGACCTCCATCGCTTAGCCAGGTCTCACCCAGCTTCTCCCACACACCTGAATGCCTCTGCTGAGCCTCTGCTGAAGGAAACAGCGCTGTAAACCGAGATGTGCTTTCCCTACTTTCTAGGGAAACTTCAAAACTGCTTCTTTATTTTCACCCTTTTTGAAGATTTTATTAAATTTCCTGCCTTTGTCTCTCCTAAGAATCCCTGAAGCCCGGTAATCAAATGGATTGCATTCAAATAAAAATGAAAAAAAGCTGTATTTTACATCACAGCAGCACAGCACCTTTTTTTTTAAAATTATTTCATTATTATTATTATTATTTTGAACTCATGACCAAGAATGCAACTAAGGTAGGTTTAATCCAAGATGTTTCTCATAAACGGGTTCTCATCAGATTCTGCTTGTTTCTAAAAGCTAGTATTTGAATTCCTCAAACTATGTAGGTCAGTTTAAGCAAAGATACCTGTGGGAAAGGTCACTGAGCCATTAGCTAGCACCCTGCAGCTGGCCCTGCTGCAACACTGATGTGCCTCACTGTAATACAGCATAGGAAGTAAATAAAAGCTGATCATCTCCCTCCTAATGTGTTCAGAGGGCTTTTCTCCTGTATTAATTTGATAGTAGTAATCCAATTACAGCAAACGTCTTCAGAGGCTGTTGTAATGTGGACTGCAGTTTTACTTCATAAGATGTAACTCTCACTCCCAGCTGCTCCTCTCTCTTACATTGGAAATACTGTTGTGAATTTCCCATTTCAATGTTTTTATTCTTTGAAAGCTGGTGTAAAAACTTAATGAAGCCTATCAGTTCAGTTCAGTGCTCCTTGGTATGTACTTCAGAAGAGACTGGGTACGCGATTCTCCTCCTACATCAGTGAGATCAGGAGCTGAATGCAGAAGGAATCAAGGAGTAGGGCAATGGCACAGAACTTGTCAGCACCAGAGCAAATGCATTTCTTCAATTTGTTTTGTTCTTTTGGGACCACAGCCTTGGTCCAATCCCCAGCTGGACTAACACTGGAAGTTTTTGTGGAATAACACCTTAAGCTGGAAGGAGGTTCTAGAATCTAAACAGAATCCTTGCTGAAAGAGTGCTCAAAAACTCAGTTTTGACCTTTATGCAAGCCAAAAAAGAGTGTCTGTAAGGATTCAAAAATCGATGTAGAATATTTTGTCCTGTAGTAAGTTTGTGATTTCTTCACAGTGTTTGTATTTCTACCTTTTGCCACACTGGAAATTTGAGTCAAATGTTCAATCAAAGTTGAGCATTTTATCACCCTTCTGCTCAAATACCTGCTTAAAAGGTAAAAACAGCAGCTCTATAAGTGGTAGATGTATTAAGACAAGGAAAATCAATCTTTTGCACTGTATATAAGGTAATATTTTTAAATTATATATCTATTTTAATATCCTGGTGGAGCCATGTGCTATGAGAACACGTTACCATCAAAAATGGTCTGCCATCAACACCTCACAGCTGTAGGAAAACACGGCTACTTGAGTACTTTGGCTGCCATAGTGCTCCACAGTGAGATCTGTCTGCTGGTGGGAGGTTCGGAGCTCACAGCAGGAGCTTTGCTATCAAACCCATTTGCCAAGTGGGAACTGGCAATTCAGTTCCTCTCCCTTGGGTGCAGAGAACAGCAGTATCTATTTAATCTGGAGTTTAGAAAGCTGGAACAGAATTGGAGAGATCGTTGCCCAGAACCTTTCCATCTTCCATTTATACCTCGAGGAATGTTTTTCTTCACCATTGCATTCAAAGCTCTCACTTCACTCACTGCTGCTGCAGCAATGTGTTTTTGGTAGCCAGCTCCTTCTGGAGTTTTCAGGCTGGCCCTGCTGTGAAAATCAACAGAGTGTGGCAGAAATGCTCATCCAAACCATTGCTACCATCGGCCCTACCCTAGGATACACCACCAGTGTTAAGAATTATTAGGAATACACCTGGTTCTGGTTCTGCAGGTTTTGATGCTCAGAATTAAATCCCTGAGGTATGCAAGCACTGAGCACTGGCCACTGAGCAATGATATCTGTGTGCATGTTAGAATCATAGAATCACTAAGGTTGGAAAAGACCACTAACATTAACTAGTCCAGCCACCCACCTACAACAATACTGCCCACTAACCATGCTCCTATGTACCACATCTCCATGGTTCTTGAACACCTCCAGGGATGTTGTTTCCACCTCCTCCCTGGGCAGCCTGTTCTAGTGCCTGAGCACTCTTTTGGAGAACAAATTTTTCCTAACTGTTCTCACTCCACATCATTTGCAGTAAACGCAAAGCAGTCAACCGAGCTGGAACGTCAGGCTGGCTCCAGAACTGCCCTGTCCTTGGTCACCCCCCAAAGAGCATAATTCCAAACATTGCCCTGCAGTAACAGATTATTTCCTGTGGCATCTGCACTGCCACTTCCATGAAAAACACAGAGCTGATCTAGGAATAGTTAATTTGGGTGTTGTAATACAATCAAGGTGAAAAGCAGCACTGGAAGACTGCCTGTGGATTTCAGAGTCCCCATAGTTAAATTAAATGTCATCATACTACATGTGGCTGCTGATTTCAGGTTTGCTAATTTGTAAAACAATGTGAAGAACATGCTGCAATTGAGAGCGGAGCAGCTGAATTATAGGTACTTATACAGCACAGTAGGGATATGAATTCTCTTTATTGCACAAACCTGTCTCTAATTAATAGAAATAGTAACATTTTCTTGCTCTGCTTTCATTAATTCAGACCTATAGCTTTGGAAGACTGGATTGGGCTAGGAATTGTTTTGGGTTTTTTTTGGAAGAACAGGACAGAACCACAGGACTTCCTTGACTTTTCAGCATGAGTCCTGATCTCCTCCAATGTGCAAGGAGCAAAATTACTAGCAGAGCCCTGCTGTGTGTAACAAACCATCTGTCACCATAATTGTAGCTTTATTTTTTTCCCCCATACTTCTGGGAGAAAAGACCTAAACTTCCCCAGCTGTCTGAACTGAGCATTATGAAATGTATTTTAGAACTTTGAGAAACAGCCACAGCACGTCCAAAGCCTGCTTAAACCCCAGCAGCCCTCCACTGGCGCTGGCACCTGCTGATAAAAACTGGCTTCGGGCTTTACCTAACAAGCTGCAAACGATCTGAACAGCCATGACTCCTTCAAAGGGAGTTTTATAGGCCTTTCCTCTTCTCTGAGGAAGCATAAACATATCAAGCCCTCACATTATGCTTTATTTATCTCAGCGGAATGGCATGATATTGTTCCCACAGAAGCACTGGTAATACTTTACCAAAGCAGACCGGAGGGAATGGCACGAGGAGCTGAGGCATGAGTTGGTTTAGCCATTGGTGGTGAACACTGAAATATAGCATTGGCTTCAGCCTGGGTGTATTTTATTATTTTGGGTGTTTCAAGGACTAAAAGCAAGGGCTCTCTAGAAGGGTGATGGAAAATTGTGAAAGCTAAATAGCTACATGAGGGGCAAAGGACTTCACTTTGCCTGGCAGAATGCTTTGCCCCAGTGGGGACAGCAGCCATGTCCCTCTCAGGGTCAGAGGCATGGAAATGTATGGCAGGCAGGACTTTCTTCCCAATGGCTCATTGAAAAAATATTAATCTTCATAGCTTTCTTACATGAAGTACATACTGACCATTGAACTGCTCTAAGAAGGGCCTTTCATTGATATGACTCCTTAGCCAAGCGTAATGCAATTAAACGATTGGATTTCATTAAGCATATTGACAGGGTGTCAGTGACGATTTCCATTCCTCCCATTATTTCTATAAATAAAGTCATCTGCCATAATCAGAAAATATAACGTGCTAAGACCTCCATTAATTCTTCCCCATACTAATCTGAGAGCTGGGCAGATGTTTATTAATACCTTGTTACACCGCATTCATCAGCTGTTTCCAAAAATAGAAAGGCTGAGACCTGATCTCTTGCTGAAGGTTAAATGAGAACAGATCTGCCTAAATCTAGACTTCTGATAAACTTTTTGGCAATATTTTTGTTATTTATCAAAATATTTCTTAAACTTCTACCCTTTCCCTCTTTTCAGTGTGCTTTGGACTACATGTGAAGCTCAACGGTGCTCCAATCCCTCCAGCATGGAATTCCTTTAGCAGAGGTCTTGAAGTTTCTTTGGATTTCCATGGAGCTGAATGACATCAGCCTGTGACCTTCCCAGGTATTTAGAGAGAAGAAGTGTCCAGGTCCACTCCATTTAGTTCTGGGCCCTTGCTGGAAACTGCCAGTGGGTTCTTGTGGATCGGTGTGAGAAACAGAAAGAAAGGGTGGATATGCACTGAGCTGTGAGGGTGCTGGGGCTTACCTGTGGGTTGCCATGCATCCCTCTGGGTTCCTAGAGGCAGGTTTTGGAGCTGATTAAACTTCAGCTCCAAGTCATTTCCCACTGTCACCTGTGCTGGCTCTTCTACTCCACAGTTTACTTTGTGAAAGTACTTTTGTCCTGTTCTTTAGAATTTTGTGCTCAATAACCTTAGGTCACTTTCTGATCTTCCTCTCCTTTCCTATTTGTCTAGCTCTTTCTTTCTCTGTCCCCACTCTATTTTCCTCAATATCACCTGGGGCTGATCCATTTACTGACAGGGTTGGTGCAAGCCAATGCGTTTCCATCCAAGTTATATCAGCAAAAAAACTGTCCTGTGACCTCTGTGACCACTGCAGATGCTTATCTTTTGTGCACAGTGCCCATGGCTACAGGCTTGTATCAAGAGAGCTCTGAGGTTCAGGCTGAAGCCAGCCCCCTGCTTGGTCACGCTCCCAGTGTGCTCAGGCTGCCTACAGGGACTGGAGGCACCTGATTTCTGGGCTGAGCCAAATCAGGTACAAACAATGCTGATTCACATCAGCTGTTCATAGAAACAGAACATAAGATATATGTCTGTCTTACTGCACTGAGACTGCAGTTGGGCCATTTTCATTATTTTGTGAAAAGCTGAATCTTGCTGACAGAACTTTGTGAACTTCTCCCGAAGGACCTAGCCTCTCAGGTTAAAATGGAGTTGCTTTTTTTTTTTCCCCACTTAAATGATAATTATTGTAAATTTCTTTTTTTTTTTGCAAACTCTTAATATTTTCAAGTACACTAATAAGGCTGAGATGAAACTGTGTATGTCTTATGACCTTTTCTTCTCTGAATACTGAGCAGTTTCACTTCCATATTTAAAGCCAGACAATGTGTGGCTCTTCTCATGACTGAGATTTACTTTCAATGATAAGATGTAATGCTCTGAAATGGGTTCGGTAGCTCTTGGTTGGAACCTGTTTTGGTGTGTTTTGGCCACCCTTGAAACAAAACTAGAGTGTGTTGAGAGTTGCTCAGGGCTGGGGCTGGCCTCTTCTTGCTGCTACATCCAGCAGCAACAGCTGGTGGGGCTCTTGGTCTTCATCATGCCTTAAAGAATAATTTGAATAACAATAATTTCAAGAGAGGTCAGCACACTACAATGGTGGATAGGCATGACCCAAAGCCTAACAGGTGGCCATCAGTCCAAATCCTAGATTGATGAACTGGCTGATGGGAATTTTGAAGTACAAGTGGTGTTGGCCAGCACAACCTATCGTGCCACTACCTCACCCCTTGCCATCCCAGTGTCAGAGATAGCAAGGCAGATGAAAAATGGCTCATCAAACCAACAAACAGGATCTGCATCAAAACTTTTCTGGATCTCAGGAAAAAGGAAGTGGGTGCAAAACTATACTGCTTGAACCTTGAACAGATGTAGGTGACTATTCATGCTGCTGCTGTTCTCTCTCCTGACTTGATTTCAATAGTACTCAAACCTTTAATTTGACAAATTCATTTGAAAGTTCTGTAAGAAAAATCAAATAAAAAATCTTATTCTGCTTCCACTGCTTTCTAGCTCCTGCTCTCCTCCTTAGAGCTGGATGCTACTTATTTTGTCTGTCATCTCTAAAATTATCCACTTACTTTTAGCACTCTCTTCCCCTTTCCTGGTACTGCTTTTGCAGAAATGAACGTAAGCACCTATTCTTTGGGTCAGCATTTCAATTAGTTTTAAATTGCACATTTCTATTTCCTAGGTCCTTACTTATTTATTATTATTTCTATTGAGTCTTTTTCTGAGTGTTTGCATTGATTCTGATAAATCTGTTGGATGCTTGTCTCTATAAACAGATCAATATCTTTTGGACTGCGCTTTCTGAAGCAGTAGATCGAGAGGCTTGCTTCTAACTTGAAAGCCTCTGTATGTAATTTATTAATATATCCATCCGTTACAAATGTAAGATTCGTAAAATAACTTCAACCCAGTTAAAAATAAGTGGATTTCTTCATGGACAGTCCTATTTAGCAGTTGCCAGTCTTACACCTTTTTACTTTACAGACTCCCTCAGTCCATTAAGGGAACTGATACTACGTGTGTCGTGACAAAGTTCTTTCCAGAGCTGACGGGGTTGGGATAATTACTGGCCTTGTTAATTATGGGTCCCAGCAGACAAGAAGCATTGTGGGCACCTCCAAGGGATACAGCTAACCCCTTGGGATCTAAAAGAAGTAATTTGACTGGAACAGATCTCCCATCTCAAATGGTAAATGCTCCCTTCTCCTAAACTACAGGAGAAAAAACAACAAAACAACTCTACATCCTTTAAACTGATACTGAATTGAAACTGGGCACAAGCCAAGAGTTTCATTTTTTTTCCTAGCTTGTTCAAAAAAGACCTGTTTGCACTGTCTTTCTCTAAGCCTATTTTGGGCTAAATAAGAAAATGCAGTTCCACAAAATCTCTGTGTGAAGCCAGCAGAAACACCGTAAGATAATAGTGCTGCAAGATAAGGGGGATTAAGATTACCTCTGGGCTTTTTTAAGAAATAAAGGGTGAAAAAGTTAATGGAATGCTCAAATGGGAGATGTTGCTGGGACCTGCAAAAAGTGATAGACTGAGATAGCTTGGCGCACAGTAGGTGCTTTGTGTGGAAGACTGTTACATGGCCAGCCTTTTCCGTGTGGATTGAATTCCACACGGATTATGGCATGGTGCCTTTAGAAGCTATGGGTAACGAAGGTGATAATTTCCAGCTGATGTACACAGTAAAGTGGCTGAAGCACAATGATTTGGCCATTGGCATAATGAGAAATACAATGGCTGGCAATACAATGGCACAACCGTTGCAAGGTGGGCAGTATGTCTCCTGTTGGCTAGAGGATCCCTTGGAGGTTGTGCTGTTTGTTAGCACGGTGGAAGGCTCTGTCTATTGATTACACCTCATTTAGGAAAGTCTAATGGTTGCCTCCCATCCACTTATGATTTTTCTGTGCCAATTTTTTTCTTGCTTAATGCAGGAAAAGGCTCTGGTGCAAACGCAACAGTTCCTCCTGCATTCTGCTTTCTGTTGTGGAAATTAAAGTTGCCTTAATGACTGTGGTGAGTCTGAGTGGAATATTCTACAGAGACAGTAAAGGCCACTGACAATCCAAATGCAGTGGAAGCCTGGTCTGGCTGGAATTGAAGCTGAAGTAATATTTCTATTGTACTTAATGGACATCAGCCTCAGCCTCAGAAGAGTGCACTTCAGATTGAACTTCTCTGCTTTTGCAGAGATCCTATTAGATTTGCAGAGTTGATATTAGATTTGCTGTGTGCTATGAGAACATTATTATTCAGTTAAATTACTTTTTCATTTAATAATACATTCTTTTCTACAAGGATTTTTTTTTAAGTCCTTTCTACCTGTTTGCCTTCAGCTGGTTAGGGAACTCATGCTGGCTTTCTGTCTTGAATTATTGCACAGTGTTGCTCTGCAGAATTAAACAGCTCTCGCCCACTTCTCAAATGAGTGTCTCTGTGCTAAACTTCTTGTCTCCTGGGCAGAGTGTCTCTGTTTTACTGCTGGGATCAAACCAGGAAGACCTTGAGTTACTGGGAAACTTAAATCAAAAGAAAGTCTTGAACCTAAGCGTTTCCTCATACCTGAGCCTTTTCTATTACAGCACGCAGGGAGGCTTTGTGGGCCCATTTCCAATGAAACAGATCTCTGAGCTCCAAACTCTATTATATTATTTGTAGTATTTACATTTGTAATGCTGGCAGTGTACTTAGTGCTTTGTAGAGACACTGGAAGACAAAGTCCCTACCCAAAGAGCTTAATATTCATATTTTATTCAAAATGAAAAGTATTCCTACTTTGAGTCTGTAAGACACCGGATTAAAAAGGCTTTTCTCTGTATGCCTGTATATAGAAATACAGCCCCAAGGGGAGCAAAGGAGGCAGCTGTGAAGGGAAGGGGAGCCAGCACTGCAGTGCACAAAGCAACCAGGAGATATGCTCCCAGGCTGGGATCCTCATGGAACCTTTGTCCCTGTGAGCCCATCTGGGATCAGAAATAAGAATATAATGCACAGTTCCCTAGCCCTGACTGCACAGACTGCACTGTTCCTGATATTTTGTCGCATCATTATTACTTGCTATTTCTATGTAAGCACATGATAGTGATGAAATTATTTCTAAAAATACATTAATTCATTAATAATAGCATTTGAAGAAATCTTTGAGAAAAGCTATGTTCCTCCATGCGGTATACTTGAAGTTCAGTGGAAGAATCATAGAATCATTAAGGCTGGAAAAGACTATTAAGATCACCAAGTCCAACCCCAAACACACCCCACCAGTCCCACTGACCACGTCCCTCAGTGCCACATGTCCATGCTTCTTGAACACCTCCAGAGATGGTGACCCCACCACCTTCCTGGGCAACCTGTTCCAATGAAGTGAAACTAGGCTAACTTTGCCATAACAAACAACAGGAAGAGTGAAGTGGAACAGTGTTCAGGAAGGGAACAGGGAGTGCATCTAATACATATCTGAGCAGAATGCAAATCTACCACTACACACAGGGAGAAGCAGAGCCAAGAGTTTTGGAGCCGTAAGTTCTCCAGCTAGCTGCAGAAGTTCAACGTGTTTCCATGAGTTATATTTGTAAAAACAAGATTGGGATTAGCAAACGAGTAAATTAAACTGGATTTGAGCAAAGAGATTTGAAGGTAGATTTAAGCATTCCAGTCATTGCTGGCTTTGCCTCCAACAATTTTTTTCCTTTGTAAACAGTCCATGAATTGTTACTGGATCTGAAGTTGTTTCCGCTATATGCACTAGAGAGTTTGCAGGGAAATCTGCTGGTGTTATGGAACAGCAGCAAGAACAACCTCTGAAGAGGCATTATGGTTCTGACTTAATGATCTCCCTTTTGTGAAGCACTCATTACAGATACAATTTTTGGGCTTCGCTCCTGGCCACAACACGAGGACCAACACACTCAATGCAAACCTTGCTGAAAATGTCTGTAATAGCCTAAACCCCAATCTGTCCTTCCAGAGTTAATTACTTCCAAAACCTAAGCGAGACGCAAAGAAAACTGCAGGTACCAGCAGGACAAGTGACTCTGGCTATTGGCTGCACAGCAGGAACGTCACCCCATGGCAGCAGGCAGGGAACAAATGTGGGGGACCCTGACGTGCACAACATGCCCAACACCTGCGCTGAGCTCCCTGCCAAATATACTAAGCTAAATCCACCCCCAAACAATGTTATGTTGGTTAATGCAGGAGCTGGGATGCTGACACCAACACGAACCAGAAAGCTCAAAAATGGAGAAAGCACTTAGCATTGGTAAAAGGAAACAGCACATTGTGATGATTTTGTCAGTGTTCTGTCTGTTCCAGAAAGACCCAGACCTGACGTTTTATTGTACTGGGTCTCAAGGAACACTGCAAGGGTGTTAGAGATAGGAAAACAGGTACTGTGCAGTTGACTACTCACCGTGATCGTACCTACTGAGTCACAATTACATCCAAGGCTTCCCTCTCCAGTTTGTGAGGTTAGATCACATTGATTTCATCAACAAGGTCATTTTAGCACCCACACTTAATCCAAAATCTAGGTTGATACTTGTTTAGGTGATTTGCGTAATCTCTTTAAGACAATTAACAAGTGTTGATGTCCTAAGGAGCAATCTCTCCGCCCTCTGTCTGGAGTACGAGGATTTGAGGTCAGAGTTAGGTGAAGGGTCTTTTCAAAGCACTCTGGAAACAAATCAAGTTCTCGAGACCAAGCACTTACAGAGAGAAGATCACAAGTAATTTTGTGTCGCTTTTTGGGTTCAGCCATTTGGCTGCTGTGGAGGCAATCAGAACATGTGGCGCTGGTGCTGGAGCTCTGGTAAGTCAGGAGCTTTTGCTGCGGTGAGTTTTCCTGTTCTCACAGTCACCTGCAGTCCCTGACCAAGCAGCACGTGAATGCTCTGATGCCCTTCCAACATTGCCACATGCTGCCTCTTGGCCTGCCAGAGCACTGGCACTGGGGCCGTGTGATGGGACCTAATTTCTAGTTAAGGGAGAGGATGGGAAAATTCACTCAGACACTGATGCTCAAATGCCAAGCTGCTAATCTTCAGTAAGTCCTAATTCAGAAATCAGTCTTCTTTTATTGGAAATACTTACAAAGATAATCTGTGGATAAAAGGTCAAATGTTCATTTCAGGCTTTCAGGTTAAATTTTAAGAAGGGTTTTGAGGAAGAGGCTTTGAATCCTTGCAGCCAAAGCTACTCTGTATATTTTGGGTGTTGGATGGATCTGGAATAAGCCATTTCTACATGCTTTTGGCTGAGAATACGTGGCTGACATCTCCTAAGATTAACCCATATCTTGCTGATTGGTCCAAGAAAAATAACAAATCCCACAACAGTGGTGATTCCATGAGGTTGCTATCAAGTCATCCAGAATTGCCAGTGTGCAGCTCATGGCACTGTTGTGCTATTAACACCTACAGTCTTCTTCTCCCTTAAAAAGATTGATGAAATTCTGGTTACAGAAACTAACAGGGCATAAAGTCCCACAGGGGTGGGTGCTGCGGATGCTCATCTCAGGCACCCTGCTGCCTCACAGCTTGCTGCAACACATAAATGTACCCATGCTCTGAGCCAAGGCTCACCAGATGGAATTGCATCCCATGTAGCCTCATGAGCAGAGGTCGCTCAAGTATCAACTCAGCTTATAAGCTTTGGACTGAGAGAGAGTTCAGAGCATAACTGGGGATCCTGAGGCCAAATATCCCAAATCTGGGAGCACATCATGCAGCTGCTACCCCTGGAAGTGGTACTACAGCTCACCTAGTGAGGTTTTACAGAGATGCTTGCCATCCAAGCCTTTGGAAGCTTGTTACTTTGTCTGGCTGACAAACTGCAACAGTGATGATTTTACTCTAAAAAGCAAACAAACCTCCTATTAGATCAGTGAGAAAGCAATATTAAATCTCATTCTTCTACATTCAGGAGACATTTATATAGGGTCCCAGGAATATTTTGATATTGGAAAAATGGCAGCTTATATGAGAAAATGGAAGCACTTAACATACATATCGCAATCTTCTTGGCATGGCGTACGATACTGAAGGCAAAAGGTATATGGCAGACACTGACTGAAATAAAACAATATTTACACACAACACAGCCAGGGAATACGGTAAATGAAAGAATAATTGTTGATGAATTCTGCACATTCTTGGCAGGCCATTCAGACCAAGCTGGAGTAGGGAAGACCCTTGTTTTGAAGTTGTCTGCTGCATATTTTGCAAGCCACTGTTAAATCACATCCCTGTATCCTGCTGTAGAGCTGGGCAGAGCACATGGCAAGACTTCTCAGCCCAGGGACCTGCCTGTAACATGGGTCCCAATCCTTATGCACTTTCTTTTTTTAATGCCAGACTGAAAATCTTAAAATCTGAAAGCATAATGAGAAGACACTGAAGTCATGCAGATTTACACAAGTCATTTAGTGCTCATTTCCCGATCTATCATTTGTTTCAGCCAAAACTTTATCAGCTCCATGGGATCCATTCCAGGTTTATTCTAGGGCAACGCTGAACTAAGGATCTTGTGAAGCTGCTAAAGGAAAACACCAAGGTCAATAATAGCATCTGCTACAGCCCAGCTCCAAGGCCTGAATGGAATTTCAAGGAGCAGATCTGGTCCGCATTCAGAGTCCCGATTGCCAAGTCTGCTCACAATCAGTCAAAAGCCTTTCTATAGACTTCTGTGTTCAAAATGTTGGTAGCCTAAAAACACCTGGTCCTATATCAAACTCATCTCTATTTTCTGAAATAAAATCGACGTTCAAAAAACCTGTAACAAACTTTAAGAGCTGGAACAAGAGCTATTTCTTTGGTAACTTCTCAGAGGCAAGGTGCATGAGGATGTAGAGGATATACGTAATTGCTGAATAGGTATCACACTCAAGTGCTGTTACCTTTCTGCCTGTAAGCACACATAGCTGCCCTGGTGGAGGCCAACAGCCATTATCTCCTTCATTTTCAACCACCCTGGCTACAGACCAAAGCCTGTTGTTACCAGTTCAGCCATGTTACCAGCACAGCTCTCCCAAACTGCTCTTTCTGGTGGCAATCAGAGAGTTGGGGTGGTCTGGTAGCTCAGGGTGCAGCTGTATCATCAGAGGAAGCACTGATGTTGACTGTTGTGTCATCATGCCATTTTTAACATTGTGTATCCTAATGTTGATACCCAACGTTGCTAGGAGTGGTCAGAGCAAACTTTTAATTTTTGCTGTGTTAATTTCAATGGGTGGAAACAGTTCTTAACACACAGCTGAAGTTACTGAGAGCATGGCAAGTGAGAGCAATCAGCCCTGGAGCTGCTGGTGGATGCTGGCTCCAGGTGCCCACAATCAAGGTCAGATTGGGAGTAGATAAATAGCTCACCCAGGAGTTTTGCTGGCTCATTTGTGGAGTTTCCTGCTGAGGTGTTTTGAAGAAGGCAGCTCTGGGAGGCATTGTCTAGCAGAGTGAGGAGCAGTTTGACATGAAGGAAGAAGCGTGCATCCAAGGTACAGTATCAAAAGCACAAAGATATTCTCTTTCTGTCTATATGTTGTTTCTTTGTGCTTTGTGCCCTTAGTTATTGTAGCCTTCTGGGTAGAAAACCATATGTTTTGTTGTGCCAAGGTCCTGATTTTTGTGTGTTTACTTTAAAGCTTAGCAAAACTCAGCGTGTGTGCTTTCCTCTTTGTGTAGGAATGTGGCTATGGAAGTGGAGTGTAGAAAAGCATCTATTGATTTATATTTCTTGGTGCTTGACAGGAGCAGGTTCAGTTCAGCTGTTGGAATGTACTAAATGCAGCCTGGTTCTGCCACTATATGCAAGTTACCTTTGATGCAGCCAAGTTGCTTTGGAAGTATTGTGAAAGGTGAAACAAAGCCAGCTTTATAGGCAATAAAAGCAGAATGGTATTATTTAGTTTTTAGTTATTATTTAGAGTCAATATTTGGAAAATTCCACTGTTAACAATGAGACCTTGCCTGAGGGAGGCTGATTGGTGCTGCCTGCAATGAACCTGCACCAGATGGGAGAGCAGCACAGCAGCATGAGGCAGAGCAGCAGTGATCCTGTAGCTGCGGGGAGGCAGTGCTGGGGTGCAGCTTGAGGGTGTGAGGGCTTGACCAGGAGAAAGGGCAGATGGGCTCCAGGTGGTCTGGAACATGGAGAAGCACAGCTTTAGCTGCATGGTGATACAGGATGAGTGGTGGGGGCCCTATGCCTGGTGGAAGGGGATGTGAGCCTAGTTACTGAAGCATAGGGTGAGCAAAATGTAGCCTCAGGTTTTAATGGGTGAAGGAAAAATTCAGCTTGGGTAAGGTGTGAAATAGGGATGTGAACTACCTGGAAGCTTGTCCCTGGTTGTGCTTGAAGCTGACTGTCTTATGCTGATGCTTGTCCTACAAAACCAACAGCAATAATGAATGATAGCCTGTACTTCTGTAGCCTCAGCACACTTAACAAAGTGCCATTGACACCAATTTCGAGGGCTGGATTGCAGCCAGGTTTTTAAAGTGGCAGTAGCTTGGCTGTGGCCCTGCAGTGGGGAGAGCTACTGTGTACTGCTTGTGATCTGGGTGGGATGTGGTGCTTGCTTTTCTCTTCAATACTTCCCTCCCCATGCAAACAAATCTTCCTTACACCAATGCTGTGTGTCCAGGATTGTCTAGAAGGCATTAAGAATGTCACCTGCTCAACCTGAGCACCTAGGTAGTCTCAGTGGAAGATTCAAATTAGAGAGCTACCTCCTCTATTTACGCAAGTGTGTGTGTTAATCAGCTTTCTCAAATTGGAGCAGGTGTCTGTGGTACCAGACAGCAGGTAAAATGATGTTGCTGGATGAGTTCTGGGACAAACTATTGCAGTAAATTATTTAATACAACTTCAATGGAGCCAGTTTTGTTTTGGAGAGGTACAAACCTGTGAGAAACAAATCTTCTTTCTATCACTGGTCCATTGTGCAGGTCAGAACATTTCTAGTTTTCTGGTTTTAGAAGGCTGAATCTGTTATTACCATTGTTTTCTGAGTTGTGAATGGAAATTTCAACCTTCAGGCTTGTGGTCTTTCTCCATGAAAGGAGAAAGGAGCTGCAAAGCATCCTTTGCATGCAGAGGATGCTGATATGGTTGAGGTATGAATAACTTTAAAGACTCCTTCAAATTTTGGAGTGTGGGTCTGCATAAACCATCTCATGCAGAGTGCAGCTTGCACAAGCTGTGTTCTTATGTAATTAGGGAGAAGTTCATGGGGCTTGAGAACTTGATGGTGACAGAGGTGACTGCCTGATCTCTGGTTACATCCTTAATCCCTGAGTGGGAGGGAGCTGGCACCTGTTCTGCATGGAGGAGTGGTGGGTCTGTGCTGGGCTGTAACTGCAGGCTCAGAGCTGAGCAGTGATTGCTGTATCAACAGCACCTGTGCTTGTTTGCTGGGCTTAGTGCTTATTTTCATGCATCAGGAGGTTGCAATCAATTCCAAAAATATCAAGAGTACAGTTTTAGCCCATTAGTCAGATCAGGAGTGGATGCATGCTTTGAAGAAATTGCTTAAGGGGTAGAAAAGTATTTAAAAGTATCGATCCTATGATCACTGTGAAGAATTGACATCAGCAAGGCTTTTCCTGCTCAGTGAAACAAAACGAGTCAAAATTTCCAGACTTCTGGCTTTCCCACTGATGTCTGAAAGCAAGCAACAACCTTCTTGTGGGCACAAAGATAGAGCTGCGCTGAGAGCAGAGGTGTCCTGTGACTTTAAGACTGGGCAGCAATGGAGAGCTTTGGTGGATGCTACTTCAGAGATATGGAATGATTAATGCAGGCATCTGAGAACACTTAACTTAGCTTTTGGTGTTGTATCTGTTATTTCACTTATGGAGCTGTTAATATCTCATCAGGCCATATCTCAATGATTAAGAAGAGTCTGTTTTATCAGTAACTAGGGAGAAATGCAGTTATCTTTAAGTGGTGGAACTCCTGTACTAACTGGATGTATTAGATGGCTTTAATATCTCAGCTGAAGGCTGGCTGGGAGGTGCTGAAGCTCTGGAGCCTGGTGTAGGGTTAATACAGGACCAATGTGGTGAGGGCAGAGAGATGGGGGGTGGCAGAGCTATGGGACAGCAGCATAGGCATGAGTGGGAGAGACAGGCTGCAGATGAGGAAAGAAAAAATCTGGTCCTCCCACACTAAGCCCCTGAGCTGGTAGCAAATTCTGTCCAGGAGCAACCAGTGTCATCTCTTGTGGGCCTGCAAGTAGTAGAGTCCTGCAGGCCTGCAGCAGTGGGATGGGTGCTCCTTTCCTCTCCCTGCAGCTGAAACTTCCAGTGTTTGTCAGCACCACGCACCATTGCTCAGAATGAATTAAGTCGCTTGCATAGACAGACTTCAGTTTTAAGCAGAATAAACCCAGCCATGCCCTACCCTCATGTTCATGACTGGGCTTATTCTATTTGAGATCTTTATTCATTCTTCCATCATGCAAGGCGTTTTCTCTCCCTATCAGCACTTCTACACCAGCAGTAGAGCTGAGAATTAGAAGCAGAGTGGAGTGGAAAAAAAGACAGTTGTTAAAGCTTGCTACATCTCCAGTGAGGAGGGCTGCTGTTCAATTCAAACAAGCCTGGTAAGGGAGCTAATTGCTGAGAACAGTGGGATCTTCCAAAGCTCTAATTAGAGGTGATTTTAGATCTCTGCAAGAGCAGGAAACCTCTGTTGCTCACATACCAGTGAGCAAGACCACCTTACAGCTGCGAGTGCAGCTGGCCTCTTCTAGCAATGGGCATGGCTCTGCTGAGCAAATGAGGAGTTCAATGGACAGGAACTGGGTAAAAACTTGGCTGTGATTCCTTCTGCACCCCTGCAGTGTGGCTGGGATATTTCTGAGCGTGAAGTGGCACAAAGCTTGAGCACAGTGCTGGATAAAGTCAGCAGGATTGAAACCCAGCCCAGAACATCGGTGTGTGCTTGAAGCACAGGGTTACAGTCTGGCTGCATTGGGGAATATTGGTAGTTCAATATCCAGAATAAGCTTTATCTGAACAACTTAATTTTTAACTCTGTGCTTTCTATCTTGCTTCATTTCTGGTGAGATGCCTACTGAAAGCAGCCAAACACTATACCTAGCACCGTTTGCCTGCGAGTGGGCACAAACAAATGAGTCTGTGGCCATGTGGGAGCCAGAGGGAGTTCTACCACAGAGTTTAACTGGCACTAAAAGAATCCCTGTAGAATTGCATTTCTGCTATTGCACTGTAATCTCTCTGCTGTAGACCTCTAGTTTAAATGCACATTAAAGACTGGGGTCAGGCCACCTGGCAGTGAGTTAATGGGCTGTGGAGTGGCTGCTGCTGTGCTGCCTCCCCTCCATTAAGAGGCAATGTTGCTGAAAGTGGTTGGTGTGCCCCAATTAATGGGGCTTATGGCTTGCCCCTGCACAAGGGAGGATGCTTGTTGCATTTCAACAAGATATTAACCCAAGAGGCACTGCAGAGCTTCTATATCCAAAAAGGAGACTGAATTGGAATGGGAAATCCTGGTGTGCCCTTATGGATTGCTTTGGGGAATTGTGGACCCCTGTCCCATTTCTTCATGGGACTCTGCTCCTGCCTTACCCTAGAGAGTATTACAGACATCAGTACGCACATCTGTAACCTCTGGAGGAACATGCAAAACCCAGGAAGCTCCTTTTTACCAACACCCTTATGCTGGCAAAGCATGCACCATCTGGTTGCTGGTATAACTATATACCAAACAATTCTTAATACAAAGAAGAAAAATGTTGAGTCTCTGAACACATGCATTACTCCAGCCTGCTTAGTTACTTCCGGCTTTTGTAGCAGCCTGCAAGGCTCGGTGCTATCCAGCACCCTGATGCTTGGCATGCAAAGAGGCACAGAGAGAGTGATTTCTCTGGCTCACTGAAAAGAGTAAAAAAGATGGAAATTAGAGACATTTACCAGCTGTAGTAGTGGGAAGGGTGCTGAGGCCTTCTGCTTTCCTTTCCCATCGTTGTGCTGCTTTTCTCTCTGGGGCCCCATGTTGCAAATCCTACACTCCCATCTGGAGAGCACTGGCTGCAAGCTCCCTCCAGAGCCCGTTGACGCAATCTGGGTCATTCAGGGAAGGTTGTTGGAAAGGATCCTGCGCATCCCTGTGGTGCTGGTGCTGGGATTTGCCTTCCATGATGTGTGAGGAGCTGGGCTGGTCCCATCCCAAACCCAGCTCTCTCAGCCTGCTGCAGCTCTGGACTCCCACAGTGCCCACTGGGAGGCCAGCTGAGAAGTGGAAGTGATGACCCCACTCCAGAGACATAGAGGTACCTTGTGAGATCCACCTAAGTGCTTTTTTTTGGATGGAGAGAAGTCAATGGCTGAAGCTACTGCAGTAGCACTGAGGAGCGGAGCCTGGTGTCCCTGCCCAGGAGCTACCAGTGAATAAGGGGATTTCTAAAAGGCAGTGACTCCCTCCTAGGGAAAGCAGGATTTCTTGAGGTGGGACTGAGTGGATTACTATTACTGCTAGGAGCTAATCTGTACGGCTGCTTTGTGGGATTCCCTAGTGCCTGCATTTGGTACTTGGCAACAGAGGATAAATGTGCAGAGAATTTCTGATTTCAGAAAGGCTATGCAAAAGCTTGTGCGTGCAGAGGTGCACAGCAAGAGACATCAGTTTGTCTTCTAGCTGTGCGTGCAACAATCTTGCGTTCCAACCACTGGTTTAGCACTGAGGGACCAAACAAGCACCACAGCTCAGTGGTACCTTACTGTGTTTTTACATATTAAGTTAGTGTACCCAATATTGTTTGCAATGTACTGCTTGCAACAGATCTAACTCCAGAGCTGTTGCTGAGATGCTTGTCAGCCTCCTGCTCACCACCCACATTCCCTCGCAGAGGCAGCTGCTCCTCCAGCTCCACGCAGTCCCCAGCCCACATTCAGTCCCCGTTCTCTGAGCAGCTTGAGGGTCACCACTGCTGGTGCTGCTCCACTATCCCGTGTGCTGCTTCCAGCCTCAGTGCATTCAGGAGTATTTTGCTTATTATGTGAGAGGCCCAGAGCGTTTTCTAGCAATAATGTTACAACATGCATTGCTAAAATATTACCATAAACCTTTACATCATGAATGCTAACAGCTGCAGCTTCCTCAGCTGAACAAGTGCAACTTGCATCTTTTAGCAGCTCTTGAACTAGTTTGCATATAAACATCCTTCAGTCCCTTGACCACCCGGCTCGTGCCTCTGCCTGGCAGGCAAAAGTGCTCTAGGAAATCCTTTTTGGGAGCCTCACTTAACAACCAAGCCTGAGTTCACTCTAGCTTTAACTACCCCCATGTGGCTCTGCCCAGTATCCTGCCTGCCTGCCTGGTCCCCACCTCTGATACCCCACAGCAGTCACTTGGCTGTGCCCACCTTTACCTTGCCAGCAGCAGTGCCTAAAATGCAGATCTCAATGTGGTTGGAAGACTTTCCTCATCATCTATGTGCTCCTGTGATTTCCACCCCTTCCACGGAGCACTTGGTGTGTATCCAGTTACTTCTCCCTGCTCTTGCTGTTCCTGGGTTGTTTGAAATGCTTTGTATTTCAGAAGTAACACCAGTGTTCAGTGATTTCTCAGCATCAATCCATCAGAAGGAAGCAGGTGAGCAGACTGTCTGGATGAACCCAGCCTTGGGAAGCAGTTTCTTCTGCCGATGCTCCTTGGTACTCCTGTGCTTACAGGTATTCCTCTTTCCACCTGCTCTGCTTGGGCTCCTTGTATGCCCCCAGGGCATGGTGCTCACTGCAGGCAGTGCCTTTGCTCTCACTTCTTTCTTGAAAGAAAACTGCAGGAATTGGGCAGAAAATCCAGTTTGCAGCAGCGTCTGGTGGTGGGGCAGCCCTGTTCCTGCCCTGATATCTTCTTGTGGTTCCACTTTTTCTCTCAGAAATGCCAGGGCTGTGATGGAGCTGCTGTGTGGCTTCCACTCCCGTGCTTGCTCAACCCTATGTATTCTTCCCTGTGTGACACTGGGGGCTTTCCAGCCCTCCCCTCTGTCACCTCCATCCGGACTGCTCTGCCTTTGGATGGTGTTTGCTTTTCTGAGCCAGGTGAGCGCCAGAGCAGCTCACTCACCTCGCGCTGCTCTCCCTCTCGATGCACTTGCTGTTTGCTCCCACAACAGGAATGAAAGCTGCTTTTCTTGGCAGAAGGAATGCACGATCTGCAGTTGAGATAGAATCTTTTTCCCTCTGTTTGTTACACGAGGTCTCATGAATTAAGAAGCTCCAGCCCGTCTAGACCTCATACCAGTCAGTCTGATTCATCAGCGAATCTCCTTGGAAACTCGCTGTTCCTCTCTGATTTGTTACAAACATCTCTCCCAATTTAAAGATGAAATACAGTAAAAGCAGAAAGAGGAGCTGTACCATGTAGATACCTCATACAGAACCACATGCTTTGTGCACAGCTGCACTGATGTATGTGGGAAGCAGCCTCTCCATGCTGTGGCACAGGTGGGAAGGGACTGCCCTGTCCTTGTTGGGAATCTTTCTCTCAGGACAGGGTGGCTGTGCAGGAAGATGGTCCTAAATGAGTGCCACCAGACTGCCTCCAGTCCCTTTTGCAGGGTAAATCGGGACTCAAAACAAACTCCTTTTGTTTCTGTGAGACAGATCTGTAGCATCTCTCATGTCTGGGGAGAAGTGCCCCAGGAGCATGCCCTCTGTTCCAGCCATGCTCAGATTTGTCTGAAGTCTTGGCTATGAACGCACTGCCCCTGTGAGCCCTGTCTCAAGTACTCAAAGCTTGATTTGCTGAGTAATCTGGGCTGCAGTGAGCAGCTGCTGATAAATGAGGGTTCAGGCAATCAAGCTCATTTCCAATGCAATTAATCCATGTCAGGAACATGACCTCTTTCTGGCTAATTGAAGTTTTTGCAGATAGTCTAAGTGATGGTAATAAAGGGCTGACTCCCAGAATGGGGGAGCCCTTGGGCGGGGGGTGACACCTATTTGCCCTGCTCCCATGAGGCTGAAATGATACAGGAGGCTGGGCATCCCACTGTGTCCCTGGTTTGTCACCTAGCCCAAAGTGAAATACAGGGGGAAGCCTTTCCTCCAACTCCTTTCCACCTTTTCACTTTCTATGGGGAGCTTAAAGGAAAGAGCAAAGCTGTGATGCTGTCAGATCTCAGTGCTGGTGTCTGTTGGCAGGAGGGAGGAGAAACAGAAGGGGCAGCATCAGCAGGGTGTGCTGTGGTAGAAGGAACCAGCATGGGAACTGTGCTCTGTTCTGCACAGCCTCAGCAACTAATTTTTATGAATTAGACCTTTTGAGATGAAGGCTTTGTTACTGCCAAACAATGAGCTCTCCACACTCTCAGTACTACCAATTGGCTTCATTTGTACTGGGAAGATACAGGCTTACTGTTTTTAGTCTGTTTCTGTAGCACCAAAAATTATTAATGTGATAATCAGTGTAAATGAGAGTACAGAGACTTGCAGTGCTCTCAACAGGTGATGGTGACAGCTGTAATGCTGCTGGAGGTCTGTGGGCTGTGCACAGGTGATAAGAAGGTGTAGGAGTGACACCTGCAGCCCTGGCCCAGCCCTTCCTTGTGCATTTCTCTGTGCCCAACACTGCTTTGTCACATTAGCAGAGGGCTTCTCCCTCTTGCAGCCTCTCACAAGTTGCTGCCGAGCAGTTTGGCTATTAAATGAAGTTGCTTTAACATATGCAATCTGCACAACCTACATTTGTGTGCTGCAATCAAGGGTTTCTGTGCCTGGGGAGGGGGCTGGAGGCAGGGCTGTAGTGATGTGTTGCTCTGTGGTGTTCACGCATCAGGAAATTGCTTACATTACAAAGCAATTATCATGGTTTAAAATTCCAATAGTGTTTTGAAGGTGTTTGTGCCATGGGGCTTCCATTTGCGGAGAGGTTTTTATTGCACCAACTTGCCTAATGACTTCACTGTTTGAACCAGATTGAGGTGTTTTAGAAGCCAGTTTGTGATCTTTGTTGGAAAAACGCTTCATTGCAGGCTGCTATACTGAAGTCCCTTTATGCTCTGTGCAGGCTTAATTGGGTAGAGCCCCATACGTTGTTTTCTACTCCCCTTCTTAATTGTTGGCAGCATGGCACTCAGAGCACAGCACATCACTGCTCTATGACCAAGCCCAGCAGCCTCTCCAGGAGCAGCAGTCACTTCTGCAGGACATTTTCTCCCACTGGCTTGAGTGGGAGGGGTGAATGATGTCCATAAGCTGCTCCTGCTGTTGGATGTGCTGATGGAGATGCTGGTGTTTGGGGGTACTGTGCAAGGTGAAGGCACTGCTGCTCCCTAGGACCCATTGGCAGTGCTGAGAGTGGGTCCCAGTTACTGTCCCAGCTCCAGTGTAGCCCAGGAGGGCTGAGAAGTGAATTGTGAGGGGGTGGTTCAGACATCATTCAGTAAGGCAGGAAATTCCTATAGAGAGCAATCATAGAATCATTAAGGCTGGAAAAGACCACTAAGATAATCTAGTCCAATGGCCAACCCACCCTCACCATGCCTCCTAACTGTGTCACTCAGGGCCGCATTTCCACAGTTCATGAGCACCTCCAGACCCGGCAGTGCAACACTTTGTAGGACAGCTATAGTTCCCTTAAACAAGATCATGAGATTTATCATGACACAATTTATTGTGTACAGAACACATATCAAAGTGCCCATAATTACCATAGTAACCACGATCACAGCTTTCCTATGTAGGATTTCTACTGTTGGATCATCACATCAGTGATAGTATCCCATCCATACATGTCCTAGCATAAAGGCCACACTCTTCTGGCAGTCAGTTTTGTTTCTAGATGTCACTTCTTGACATATAAACACTCACCAAACCTTGATTAATCTTGTAACATATTCTTCACTATACATATGATTCTGTGATGTCGTTAAGGTCATGTGGAATTCTGTTTGCAATCCCTTTTATAAATAATAATACAAAACACTTGCTGCTAAATCTAGCTGTCAGAAAACAAATGCCAAGGAGCAAAATGATTATTACTGTTATTTGCTCTATTCCAAAATCCATTAATTTGCTTGTTGTGATGTTAAGTAATGAACACTTCTGCAGCAAGGTCACCATTCTGTTTACATCACCACTATCTCATCTCTTGTCCAATAATCAGAGCCTATTTCTTGCACAGGGCAATATATTTTATCAAAATTTTCCTTTGTTTTCTTACAGATTGTCTATATGACTATAAAGATTGCCTGTGTGACATCTCTTTTTAAATTCAGTGCATAATTATAAAATAAAAAATGGAAAATCATATATTGCTACCTTTAGTACACCTCATTTTCTTTGGACAGAAGGACATGCTGCTGTTATTTATATGACAACACAGGCTTATCTGAGCTTTGTGGAATTTTGCAGTCTCTGACATGGATACAGGCAGTGCAACGATGGAAATAATGTGAAAGAAAATGATTTGGTTCAAGTCAAAAAGACCAATGCAAGTAGTAAAACCAAGAAGAGATGAAAGCAAGAATTACTGAAATAAATATCTGAGATGGAACCTGCAGGAAAGGTTCACTGCAGTTGCAGGTGTGCAGCTGAGTGTCAGCTGGGTTAATTTGCAAGGTAGGTGTCTTAAGAACAAGTGATGCTGAGGGAAAGATCTCGTGTCCTTGGGCTGGGTCTGCTTATGGAGCTGAGCCCCCCAGGTACCCTTGGAGCATTCCTGATTTAGTGCAGCAGTGACTTTGGCATCTGTGTTTAAGGGTCGTTACACAAACCTGGCCCCCCAGCTGGTAGCACAAGTGCAGCTTGGACTGAATGGCTGTGCAGTGCTTCATCTGCTTGAGCAGCTCTGGCCTCACCACTGGCACTTCCTCTGGGCCACATTCTCCCCATGTTGACTGTCCCCACCTTTCTTGGTGGGCTTCTCAGCCCTCCTGCCCAGAGGCCAGGAGGTAAGCGCTGCTCTTCCATGCAGATAGAAAACCTGGGTGATGCAAAGTGCTTGGCTCAAGGTCATTATGTGCAGCTTTGAAATCACTTGATAAACACTTCATTCCAGCAAATAACATGCTTTGGGCTGTGATCTTATCCTGTAAATAAATCTGAGATATGTTCCTCCTCTTTCGTTCTAGTCTGGTAGTGTATTTTGCCCACACTAAATAAGAAGTAGAAAATCATTAACTTTCCCTTCTGATATATGTTTTTAATTTCTTCATTTGTAATGAGTTCATTGCTGCAGCAGCGAGGGTGAAATACATTGTACTACTGGAATTCCTTTGCAATTCAGCGTTAATTAATGTCCACTTCTAATACAGTGTTAACAGTAATGAGTCTAATCTTTCAGAGACCCTGTGAGAAATTCTGCCTTTTTTTTTTTTTTTTTTAGTCAGTTGTCAGAAATACAGTGAAAATTGTGTCTTAGCCTTTCTTTAAAGCTTCTTAGGGATTTTGAAAGGCTGCAGGATAGTTAAGCACAGTGGCCTTGTTCTCTGACCCTATGCTGTGTAATGAGATTCTGGTCTATCTTGCCAGAATTAACTCCATCCTGGTGCACGATACCACTGAACTTGTGTGCAACCTCAGTTCTGGAGGTTTTCTTGGACTGCTGGACAAGCTGCTGTGGGAGCCCAGTGGAAACAGCAGTATGTGCTGTATTGCAGGGGGCTGAGCCAGTCTTATGGTTTCGGGGGAGGGCTGTGCATCGATCCTGTTTCTCTGACCTTCCATCAGTAAAGTTTCTTGCTTTTGTTTCTGTATCCAACTTGGAACATGTGTAGAAATTTCAGTCAGTTAAAACATGAACAATGGAAAAATAGGAATTACTGCACCCTGGGGGCAATGATGTAACCCTCTGTATATGGGATTGAACTTGCTAGGACTGAGAAGGACTAAGTGCAAACTCAGTGGGCAGCACTGGTGCCACGACACTGAGTTAATAGCACACCATAGTACTTTAAAATGGACTTTGTGGAAAACTTGAAACCTCTTTGCTATACTCACAGACAATTGTAGCCCTCTTTAATTTTTTTTTTTTCACCAAAGCTCCCATTGCATCTGTCTGTGCTGAATTAATATGCAGAAGTTTATATGAAATGATTTGCTTTGAGGCCTTAATGAATTTGGTTATCAGAGAGGCCTTTCTAATAAAGATAATAGACGTCAGCAGAGCTGGCAGCATTTTTACTGAGGCAATTTTTCATTGAGTCTGGAGTAAATGTTCTCTGATAAATCTTGTCAGTGCTGTCACTCTCAGTCTAATGGCAGAAATAGCCTTTTAGCTCACACAACAGCAGAGCTATTCAATGGCTTGTGGGTTCTGGCACATTTGTGTGTTCTCCAGCCTTTCCTGTCTTGCTAATCCCTACTGCTACTAATTCATCAACTTACTTAGAACATAAGAGAGTTTTAAGTAAGGGAGTCTCAGCCTCTGCTGTTCAGACTTCTATGACAGATGCTGCCAGCTTTCCATGTAGAATGTGGTGGGCATGCTGTACCTCACCTGGCTGCCTTGTCATAGAAGCATAGGCAGAATTCATGCTCTGTTCTTAAAGCACCTGAACAGTCTGTTTTCTGTCTTTCTCTCCTCTTCAAAAAACTTTTGAATCAGATTTCTTCTGGCCTTCACAGCCAGGTGTACTCCTGAATCTAAGTGAGGTCTAAAAGAGAAACTATGCTTTGTATTTCTTGCAAATAGCTTCATAGAGCAGGCTCGTTCATCATCAGGGATGCTGAGCTGTCAGCCAGCTGTGTATCTCTTGAGCATTGCAGTCTGTCTCACTGAGGCACCCACAGCCTGGGGCTGAGTCTGCAGCTGTGATGGCTGTGTGCTATCATGATGATAATGACCTTGTTTTCTCAGCTAGGTGTGAAGTTGCCACCGTCTAATGTAGGATGTGTACCTTGCACGCTGGGACAAGAGAGGAGTTTGGAAAAAGCCTTTGCCTGGTGCCAGGAGTGCCCTATTAAGTGTAGGATCCAAGTCCACTATGTGAGCCCTCTGACAGGTGGTGGGAGGTTTGTTTGCTTTAAAATTCTTTTAAACTCTTGCTGCTGATCTTATAAGCCACCAAGCTCCAGTGTTTGTAGCACAGAAGATCTAATCATGGAATCATTAAGGTTGGAAAGGTTAGAAAAGATCTCTCAGATCATCTAGTCCAACTGTTTGCATACCACCAATATTGCCAATTGACCACATCCCTCAGTGCCATGTCTCCACAGCTTTGGAACACCTCCATGGATGGTGATTCCATCACTCCCTGAGCAGCCTGTGGCAGTGTATTACTGCTACTTCAGGGGGGAATTTTTTCCTAATGCCTAAAATGGAACCTCTCAATGAGTTGGTTAGCATTTGTGAAGTTCTGAAAGAAAGAAACTGAAGACTGAATAAATGTTGTACAGCTGAGAGAGAGCTCTGTATCAACCAGATCTAACAGTGACTTTGGAGAAGTCCTTGGATGATGTGAGCTGGCTCTTACTGCGAGTGGAGAAAATAAAGCTGAAGCAGTTTATACCAGCTGAATACCTGGTCATTATATCTAATGTTGTAAAAGCTGCTGTGGAAGCACAGGCTAAAATGGCTATTCATCTTTGATCCTTCAGCAGTACAGGAATCTCAAGTAATCTCTAAGAGCTGGGTTAGAGTGAGCTCAATTTTATCTACAGTCCCTAACCACAGTTTGCAAAATGCTTCAGCTCAAAGGGGACAGAATGGCATGGGGAGCCATGCACGGAAGTGTCCTTTGTGCAGACACCAGGACCCCTCTGCTTCCCTGACTGCTAGGAGAAAAAGCACAAAGGTGAATGCTGTGGTTTGCCTACCAAAGCCTTGCTCTTTGGGAGTCCGCTCTGATTCTGATCTCGTGTATAATATTGGAAAAGGATGGATTCAGAGGAGGTTGGGGTGCTTTTATGGTGGATGGAAAGCTATTTTCTTCCTTCTCAACTCATAGTAATAATTACATGTATTTTCAGAAGTCCTGTAGAAAAACTATTTGCCTCTCTCCCAAGTACTTAGTGCACTGGTTATCTTGGAGACTGCAGGAAATGTTTGCTCTGTCTTGCTTGTCCTTTTCCCAACAATGCACACGCACAAAAGCCAATTTGGAAACGTTTATGCATTTTGATTGACAATAGAAATTTTTGCTTTGAATTTTGGCAAAGAGTTTATGCTCCCCAGAATGCTTTTCAGTTAACTCATTTCATTTGCATGACTAAACAGTGGTTCTGCATTGCTTCATTACAAAAGATTTGCAGAGCTCCAAATGTGTTTCAATGCTGGGGGAAAAAATACCAGCAAATCAAACTGCAGTGTATGGTTAAATTGCTCCAAAATAAAAAAAAATTCAATAGCAACAGTTCTTCTTATCCCTTCAAATTTAGCCCTGGGCGATATGAAATGAGGAAGCTTCAAGGCCCTGAAGAATCTGGGTGTGGATGGTGGAAACGAGAGATGTTGTCTTTTAAGAAATAATCCTGGTTTCTGCCAGCACAATAATGCAAAATGCTGATGATTCACTGCTGGGATTCGCTACCACATCAAATGTATTGCCATGAATTATTTAGCAAATCTAATTGAATGTTAATTTTGCTATTGGAGATAAGTAGCCATTGAGCTTAGAGTGAAAAATCAATTTGTATGTGTCATAGTTCTGATATCCCTTGAACTTGGGCATATCCACAGTGCTGCCTCTTTGTGCTGCAGCTTTATGCACCATGGCATTGGTTTGGCTGGGGAAGTCCAGCAGCCCTAAGCCTCTGAAATTCTACATCCAGGAGGCTGTAGAAGTCTCTGGCCTTGCAGGCTGGGGAATATCTCCACTATTTTTTGTCCTTTTTGGAGCACTCAAGTGCTTCTGAGCAGTGGCTCAGGAGGGTTGGGGTTTGCTGCTGAGCTGTGGCATAAAGGAGCCAGAGCACCCTGGGGCTGGAAATGCTCTGCAAATGTGCTTGGAAACAGCATAAAGAGGCTGTGCAGGCTAGATTTGGACTATCAAGGTCAGCATTGCCCACTGGAGGATTAGGTAGGATCAAGTAATTAAGGAAAAGGATAATTTGTACCAGATTTCCCTGCAGGCAGAGTAGATGACAGTTTTCTGTTGCCAATACTTCCATGTCTGGCTTTTTGTGCGGAAGCACAGAAAGGGGAAGAACAGGTAACAGGTTGCTCAAGCACAGTGCTGCTGTGTCATGGGGATGATGATGATGTTGCTGAACCACCTTGCTGCTGAATTTATTTGTGACAATCTGAGCCTCCTCTGCTTGAGTTGAATAACTTAAAAGTAGCAGAACAAGTGGCATCCTTAGGGATGTTCGAGCTTGGGTCTCAGCTCTGTGGTCTGACCTAGTTGACTCCACAGCTCACGTAACCCAAGTGTTTGTGTGGTTGGAGCTGCAGGCTGGTGGGTCCTGCTGCTCTGTGGGAAGAGCTGAATCATAGAATCACTCAGGTTGAAAAACACCTCTGAGATCATCTAGTCCAATTGTCCACCTACCAGCAATACCGCTGGTGTTCCCTGTTCTGTTTGCTCTTGAGAGCTAGAATGTGTCTTTCCCTTGGAATATACATCTGGATGACAAATAATTGCAGCCAAAGGTAAATTGACCAATCAAGGATTATTTGCTACAAAATTATCCACTTGGTCCATGAACAAATGGATCTGTGAATCGTTTTGGCTGGAGAAAGGAGGAGGAAGGCTTCTGTCAGGGAAGCTGACATCCCATTCCTCTGTTTTGAAGTGAACAAAGTGCTGTTTCAGTTCTTTTAAAATTAAACTCTTGGACTGTTCTGAAATGGTTTTCTTATTCAAAAATGTGCCTAACTTTTAAAAAGCTAGATTTTAATACTCTAAAACGATTTGAAATAAAGTGCTAGTTTCATCATTTACATGAAAGTTGTCCTTTTCAGATCAACCTCAAATATATTTTTTTTCTCTCTGGTCTTTTCCAGCCATCAGACTGGAAATGTCAGTGTTTGCCAGTCTCCATAAGAGATGCTAGATGCTCAACAAATGGAAACATTGGTCTCCTAAAATAAGTGTGGCTGCTGCTGGAACAGTTTGCACCAGGGAACCTTGCTGGGCTTTGGGGTACAGAGTGTTGTACTTGAACGCACAACCACATTGCTCTTCCTGACACAGCAGCTCTGATGCCAAAGAAGCAGAGCCTGAGTGCACTGATGCTTGTGGTTGCAATATAGATATCAAAGGATGATTCCCTCATTGTTCTTGCTTTTATTGCTGACGCTGCAAGTTGCTCAACTGCAGCATCTGGAGTCCTTTAGCTGTGTGCAAGAGAAGATTTGTGGGTGTATACCAAAGGGCTGTGTGTCGGTGCGCTTTCCTCGCTGTTCCCGTGCTCATTTTGCACAGCATGGATGCTTGCTGTCTCCCCTGCTGTATAAGCATTGTCTCTTAAAATTTTTTTCTGTAGGTTCAAGTTTGCCTTTCCCTCTTTTGGAAAGGCAGGATGCACCCTCACAACCTTTGAAATCTGCACCTGAAAGACAGAAGCAGCTTATCCGATTGCATTTGATTTGGTCTCCACTAAGCAGCTCGTTGTCCCTCTGCTGTGGCATGTTGCTCAGAAATAATGTTATCAGATTAGCATAATCAAAGTGGGAATGGCTCCTAAAGCCCTGGTGGAGATAAAGCAGTGTAATCAGATGCAGCATGCCTGTCTTCTGGCACATGGGATGGGCTGTGATAGATGGTCACCCCAGCACAGGCAGATAAGAAACACTTGAGGTAAAGGGAAGAAAATAGGAAGATATGTCCCACTGCCTGTTTGTAGTAGTTCGTATAGTGCTGCAAATTAAACTCTATATTATTTTTTTAGCCTGTGTTGTGGCCAGCCATATGATTCAAAAGCAGTTATGACTTAGCACTGTTTTTATGCACTCCCTTTCTTGTTTTTCATGCCACTTTACAGCTGTATGAGTCTTTGAGATTGCAGCTGAGTGAGGAAGATGCCAGCGGGACTGTGGGTGTGGGAAATGCCATGGCATCTCTTCCATCCTAGCTGGATTTCCATTTTGAATGTTTCTTGCAAACATATGCATGGACAGCAAACAGGCCAACTTGCACCATCGCTGCTCAGCACTGGCTGCATGTCTGTCCTTCTGCTCTGCAGTTTGTCCTGGAACCCCTGTTTGGAGAAAGTGTGCCCTCTGTTATGATAAATAACAGATGGCTGAGGTTTTGAATGTACCTTGGGCATGCTGGAATAAACTGGTCTGTGTACACGTGTTCCATGTGCAGAAATGACCCCAAGAGACAATCTGATCCCAGCACTGGGGATTACAGCTGTGTATCCATGCAGTGCCACACAGACTACTGCTGCACTTCATTGTGGGGAACCTTCTGTAACGATCAGTGGGGCAGCCAGAGGCACGCTGGCTGTGCTCTTATTAATTTTACATAGTAAAGAACTGACACGGAATGGTGGTAAAGCTGATCTTGAGGTGAGAGTAGTAGCACTATAGAGCAGGTCAGAAGCTTTGGGAGCTGCATACAGGCATCCAAAAGCAGAATCAAATAGTATTGCCAGCTGGCATAGAACATGACATGGGTTAGATCAGCAAAATGCTGCTAGGAAGAAGGCCAAGTACAGCTGGGTCCTGTGCCATCAGCCAGTGGCCACAGCACCTTCTGCCATCCTTAGGTGGAAGGGTTTCCTCCTGCCCACCCAGGAGGAGAGCACTGCTTTGTGTTGTTGCTTTCCCTGTGCTGTACTCTCTCCCACTAGCATGAGTGCTGGAGGCAAACTTTAACTGTACAAAAGCATAATAGCTATTGAGCAGTACACAGTGTCTTTGCATCCATTAGTGGCACTGTTGATGTAACACTGCTTAGCTCTCCTGTGATTACAGCAGATTCAGCGAGACAATGATGTTCTGACTGGCAACGCAGCCTTTTTGAGATGTGGTTCAAAAGGTTATCAGTGGAAGGAGAGGGAATGCATGTATAAGTGAGGGTGCAGTTCTTTCCACTGCCTGGTGTGGCATGGTGAAGCAGAAATGCTAAATTGAGTGGGGAAGTATTTTTCTGCACATCTGGAGTGTGAGATCTCCAGGAAAGGACCAAGGAGAGCAGAACTGGAAAAGGAGAGTCAAAAAACTGCAAGCAGAGCCTGGTTCCCAGGTCTTGTAGATCCAGGTGATCAGAGTTGAGCTGAAGAGCCAGTCTGGAGCTGGAGCTCCAGGAAATCAGTCCACAGGAGTTTGTGTATTGATCTGTTTGGAAGCGTTAACCTGAGGAATTTCTCCATCTACACTTGTTTTCATTTGGATGCATGTTCACAGGGATTGATTTTCTTAAGATCTGAGTGTTGAATTAGATGTTTTTCTGGATGTACTGTTTCAAAGTCCGCTTTTGTAAGAAGGCATCAGCCAGGATTTCACCTAATTTGACTTCGTTATTGAGATTCTCAGGCAGTAGGCAGGAGGTTTGTGACTGCACTTTTCCCTGTAGCCCTTGAAAGAGCAGAGAGCTCCACTATCTGTAAGGCTTAATCATGTTCTCACCCTTGTGCAATGGGAAAAGGATGGGGAGGAAATTTTGATAACGCTGTGCAGTAGTAGGGTCATCTGACTCAACATGGGGTGAATTCCTGCCACAGTGAAATATGGTGACTTCTTAACAGGCGAAGACACTCAAGACTCATCTTTCTTTAAGAAAAGTCACATGCATAGATAAGTGAAGTATCTGTGTGTTTATATGCATATATGTCATACCCAGACCGTGTTTCTGTCGTTTGGCTGTGGAGAATGGAGTCTTAAATAGAAGGGAAACTAAGTGGCACTGTATTGTGCCATTTGGGTTGGGGAAAAAAAACATTTTCTGGGGGAGAGAAGGAAGTCAAGGGCTATAGCAGAGGACTGCAGGAAGGCTTCCCTATTGTGACTGCTCAGTGATGATGCAGCCCATTTCCCAGCTGGCCCTGTCTGGGTGCAGCTCTGCCTGCCCCTTGCTGTGCCAAAAGCCCCTGGAATGAACAGAATGGGCACTCATAAAGCAGGTATTAATAGTGTTCTGCTTCTCTGCTGGTCTGAGTTCAGGCACAGTGTGTCACCAAAAGCTGATAATAAATAGATGTGTAACACCTTTGAAATGCTAACTTCCCCTGAAAAGTCTGTTTCGTGACTATTTCTAAGCAACACAAAGAACCTTCCTAGACAGTCTGCTCCCTTCTCTCTTTTTTAATAAGCAAGAAGCATAGCATATGGCTGGAAAGAATGTGACAAATACCTTCATATCCACACAGCTTAGGAAAGCAGGGACATGGCAGAACTTCAAGGAAGCTCAATTTCTAAGTACAGAGATGCTCAGAGAAGGGAAAGTTGGGAGCAGCTGGGTCTCAGGCAGGGGACTGCCTCTCCCTCCTGCTCCCATCTTTTCCCCATGGGCTGGAATTGGCTGTGCCTTTCCGGGGGATGTTTTATTTCTAAAATGGTTGTGAGAGCAGCTGAAAGCCCAGGTTTCTGCTGTGCCAAGCTCTGTTTAACACAATGTGCATTTGCTTTCCCCAGCTGCATTTTCCCTGTGCTCTTCTGAAGTCGGGTTTGCTGCTGAACTCCTTGTGTGGGTACACTGTGACCCATTTCAGTTCAAATGAACTAGGTTAGCTAAAGCGATGCAAAATGTAGGTCCTTGGCTGTTTTGCTTTGCTTTGAGTGAAATCCATTGGCCACAGATCCCTCGGCTGATGCAAGTCAGTGCACCCCCTTTGACTTTGGAGGTTTGTGTCTTCATTCCAGCTGCAGATCTTGCATGGCATCTGCTACGATTTATCCTGCGTGGTGTTTATTTTAATAGCCTGATAAAACTGTTATCCTCAAGGGGAAATGGAGGCTGGTAGCTGTATGCTTAGCACAAATCTGCACCCATGTAGATTCCATAAGTATTTGCTTCGAAGATGTAAACACCACATTACCCAATTAAAGGAGTGTCCTTAATAATTTATCAGGCAATTAAAGTATTCATTGCCCTTTATCCCAGGGAGCTCCACCAGTGATATACAATCTGAACTTGAGTTAAAATGTGATAATAAATGAACAACTATGCAGTGTATCAACCATAATGAGAACATTAAGGTAATGAAGGGTGGTTTGTAAAAAATAAAAATAACATAACACAGCGGAGCTAACTTAATTTCTAGAAATACCACTCATCTTGGATTGGGGCATGGAGGGAGATGGTTGTGGAAATCTCAGAAAAACATTCCAGGGAAAATTTACTCGCTGTGAAGTCAGAAATGGAAAAGGTCTGTCTCCCTAGTTGTTATTGATAAGCCTCTTGAGCCCGGGACGAGGAAGGGAAATGAGCTGCTGAACGAGGGATCATAGCAGGAGCTGTGTTTCAGCTGAGCTCTGGCTGCTCATCATAGCACGGTATCGCTTTGTCCCTCTGTAATGAAAAACATGAAAGCAAAGGGGAAAGGAAAAGAAAAAAAAGCAAATGCTTTTGTGACTAATTCTGGCCTAAACTGTTTGAAAATGACTCAAGAGGTTAGAAGTCTAACTCGAAGAGTTCTAATCAGATGCAGACACTTCAATGCTCTTCTGGAAAACCTAATCACTGCTATAAAAATGCCAGGACTGCCCCAAGGCTCTTGTTGGTGCTGTTAGTCCTGCTGCTGGTGGTACTTGGGGCTGTGAATGTACACCCAAAGGTGAAATTCATACACAGTTGAGAAGTGTTGAACTGGGCGTGAAGAAGGGATGATATCTTCATCTTCCGTGTTTAAATCATATCTTCAGGCGGGTGAGGTGACTCAGGGCCCTTGCTACTACTTTTGAAGGATAGTTCTTGTGCTGTCCAATTCTAGGTATGAAGAAGGATGACATGGAAATGAATGCAGATCAGAATATATTGATTCCCCAGTTAGGCAGCCAAAGCAATTTGCTTTAATGGAAAAACCCAAACAAGACTTGTGTTCCAAATTCAGATGGACTTCACAGATACAATTATTTTGACTGTATGCATGAATGTGGCATGCTTTGGAAATGGGTCCTACAATATCTCTTTTAGTGGGTGAATTCATGATTGTTTTATGGTGACACAAATTGTTTCCTGGTTAAGAAAGAACTACAGTATTTCAAGAAATGCTACATGCTTTCTGATTTATTTGTTGTCCTTTATAGACCTGTTTAATACCTGTGGAAACTTCAGTCATTAATACTGAAGATTTAGCATAGCCCATTATCTGAAATCACGTATCTTACATCAAAAGAAGTCAAATGGCCAAAGGTATGTTTCAGAGACATTTGCAAGGGCAAGAAGTACATGGGCTGTATTCCTGCACTGTTACCAAACTGCTGTGCGACACTGGACACTTTGTGCTATTATTATTTTTCCTTTGCTCATTTGGTTTCTTGTGAACTCTTTGGAGAATGAACAGCTGCTTGCAGCGAGATTGTGCAGTGCTTAGCACTATATGGCAGCTCGTAACAATAGTAGAGTGATTGGATAGTCAGTATTATATTAACTAATTTGGAGTGGATTATATTGACTAGAACAGTGTACTTGAATGCAAGGCTCATTTTCTCCCCACTACTTGCAGTACATTAGCTCTGTTTATTTATATTGCTATGCTTTCCCCTTCACATAATGTGAAGGAGAGTCGGAGTCCTGCTGTGAACTCACCAAAGGTTTTGGAGTGAGGATCTGCGCTTTACCAGATATGAGAAAGCTTTTGTAGTTATTGACAGCCTCTAAAAGAAGTTTCTTCAGACCTGCGTGCGGCTCTGCCACCTTCCCAGTAGCACTGGGGCCTGTGTGCTGCACTCCCTTTCCTGATGGAGCAGACCGGGGAGCTGTGCACTTCTTCACAAACTCTTGTCCTAAGCACTCCTATAGGGGTAAAATATCTTGGTTTGCCAGGTCACTTCAGAATCAAATTTTTCACTGAATGAATTTAAGGACAAAAGAATACACTTTAGATAAGAGCACGAGCCATAAAAAATAAAAGCAAAATATGCCTTTAATGTGAAACTTAAAGATTTTTTTGTTGTTGTTGGTTTAACTCAGCCAGCTTTTTAAGTTATTTGTTCTAAGCTAAAGCAGGCATCTCCCTCCTCTATCTTAAGAAAGGCACAGAGAATATCCTTATTTCTTTCATTTGTGTAGCCTGCATGTCCTTGCCTTTCCCTCTTACCTTCTGCACTTGTTCCTTTTCTTTCACAACTGAGCACTTGGATGCTATTCAGCCCACTGGGGGACTACAGCTGTTCTTTTGCTCTTCATCATTCTGGTCATTTGGCTGACATTTCAATTGCATACTTAAACTTCCTCATTCCTGGATTCGGTCTGATTTCTTTGCAACCTTTTGTAGGCAGAGCAGTACAACCTTTTGTATCATTATGAGACAAAAGCAAATGTCTGTGCTTCTTAGAACAGTCATAACTACTTTTTCTTGACCTATTAAGATAGTTAAATGAGAAACAGCTTGTGTGGTTTTCTGATGCCCTGCTGCTGTAAAGGTTATGGGAGCTGCTGAAGGTCCCTCTGCAGCTATATACCGCCACTGTTTTCTTTATATGAATGCTATTGCTTGGCATAAAATTTAGAAGAAGACCTGAAACAAAGCCAAAGACCCAATCTCCCGTCCTCAGCAACTTAGGAGAAATGTGCAGTTCTAAATGTACTGTGAAAATACTTGATTTGTGACTAATTTCTAGGAAAAAATTTACTGCCTTGCAAGAATTGCAAGAATTTCAGTATCATATAAGATGCATTGCTTTTGGTAACCATTTGAATCCTTCTTGTGTCATATAATTTATGTTAATTAAATGCTGATAGTATCTGAAGAAGCATATTGATGGAAGATGTATTTGAGATACTATTATTAATTCATCACTCAGTAGCTAGTGCATGAAATAATATGTTCTGAGACTTTGATTTAAGACATTTCACTTTTGATATTACTGAGCTGTCTCTTTCCAACAGAAATAACCCTTTGCCATTTTTCTGGAAAACAAAACAAAATCAAAGATCTCCTTGAAATCAGTTGAGTTGAATAATAATTGTGCACTTCCAGGCCTATCATGCATGCTGATCACAGTTGTCCAGGCAGATGGACAATAAATTGTTGATTTTAAAATAACACCATTCAGGTGTGGAGGAGAACTTCTTAAACTGAACAGCATGTGCCATATTGCAGCCCTAGCTGAAGTTTCAGCAAGTGTAAGGACATGACAGTCTTCCTGGAAGTTCAGCAAAACTAAGCTTTGTGCCTAAATCCTCACCAGGCCTCAGGTGACAAGAGAGCCTGTAGGTGGTCTTGGACAGTGGAAAATACTTGGGAAACCACGGGGGATGGTTTCCCACAATTTCATGATGTTCAGGCAGTGTTGGAGTCGGTTTTATTCACTGGACACTTACAGATGACCTATACTTTATTAGTGTGTGTGGGGAACCAGCAGTGCCCCAAAACTTAGCTGTTTCCAATATGCTGAACTTCATTGGCAGAGGGGAGAGAGTGTGATATCCACAACTTGCTGTTTTTCATTAAAGGTTTTCCCTGCCACTTGCAGCTGTAACCATTAGGTTTGCTGTCACCAAGAGGAAGGGCTGACACCTTGATAATTCTTCAGCTGTGGAACAGGGGAGGTTGAATATCAGATGTGGGAAGAAGATGATGAAAGGCTCTAATGTACAGTTCTCACTGACTCCGTAATTCCTCTAAAAGAGATTTGTCGTTCTCCAGGGAATACGTAACATTAGGTCCTGAATAGCCTGTGCAGGTTTAAAGGTGCTCACCAAGGCTTACTGCCTACTTACTGCCTGATGCTCTGTAAGAGCATCATTGATTCAGGAGCTGGGAAACACTGCTGTTGACAAACCCAGTGTTAATGCATGGGGACTTCCATGCGTTCCCCTTCACTGCCTGGAGCCCTAGGCATGAGTTGGAAACAGTGGAGAAACCTAATGATGAGCTTCTCTCCGGCAATTACAAATGTAATGGGGAAGGGAGTGGAGTAAGCAATGAAAATAGAGGTGAAATTCATGACTGACTGAAGCTGAGCCAGCTGTGGGAATTTGCTGAAGCTGCCCCATCCTCTATTCCCAGATGCGTGGCTTTTGTTCCACAAGTAACACCATGTGGGTGACAAGCTGAATTGTTCATAAGGTTATGGGGTTAGTTTTCAGGTGCAGCAGTGAGCTGAAGTTAGAAGGAGATGCTTTTGCTGAAGATGAAGAAAAACTGTATCATTGCCAAACTGAGCTGTACAATTGAAGGTATAATGCGACGTGACAGCAGAATATGTGTGCACAGGTGCCAGCTCCAGCATGCCTCTTTGACAGGACTGATTCAAGCCCTGATGGATCACTTGTGATTTTCTTTCATCTGTTCAGATGCTTCAACAGATTTGTTAAAAATTGCATCTGTTTGACCCATTAATGGAAAATTAGGTACAAGGATCAGCTCTGTGCCAATGCTATTGAATTCTGTGAATCGAAAATAGAGAAATGCCCTAGGAGCCAAACTGGACTTTCAGCTTAGACTTGTTTCCTAATCTCCAGATCTGCAAAGAACAGGCCTGCTCTGATTGTTACCGAAGAAGATTGTTTTTAGCTCAGAGATGTGCAGTGCTTCTTGGTGTTGCCAGCCTTTAAGTTACAACAGTGTCCTACTGCTCTTGTTCCCTTAAGGAGTGTGGAAAGTCTATAGGAAGATGCTCAGTCTCAACAGCAGGATAGCTTCAGAAGAATTAATTGGCTCCCCGTGTGTGCAGACTGTTGAGATGAAAGCACTCAGATTCTGTTTTTTTCTTTTTGTTCCTCCCATCCTTGTCAATCTTCTGCTAATTTTCAAAAGATGAAAAAGGTAAGAAGTCAAACCAGTGCAGTGCTGAACCAAAGGAGGCAGCAGGGATGTGCCAGCAGGGCAAGAGGATGTGGTCACTTGTTGCTCCAGTTCTTCATGACTTGTCATGCTGTAGGTTGGGAGCATAGACTAATGTGACTGCTAGGCTGCACTGGGGAATTGTTGGCTTTGCAGTGCTCATAGGCAGCTGGAAGAATTCAGTATTTGGTCTTAGCCTCTGGGGATACTTATACTGCACCATCAAGAGAAATTAAGATCTGGGAAATGGTTTCTTAAAGCATCTGCATGGAAAGGATGGAGATGCTCCAGATTGCAAACAGTCACTTTGCTCACCAAGACTAAACTCCAGAGTCATTCTGAGTTTGTTCATAAATATTCAGGCTGCTGGATTCTTTATTTAAATGTAATTCCTGCAGCTTCTTTGGATTCCTCACATCCCTAGGTTTTCAGAGCATGGTGCAACATCAGGAGGTGTGGGGTCTGCGGTACAAAGCATAAGAAACTTCTGGCTTCTGCATCACACGTACATAAACCAACAGAAATGCAAGAACAGAGGATGTACGACCACCGGCCTGGGGACTTATCTTGTTTGTTATCTATCATTTTAATTATTATCTGTGAAGGTGCCAAAGACACTGGGGCATTGAGACAATTGCATTATTCATTAATTATTCATTACTGCTAACAACTTGCTAGTAGAGAGCTGCACTGAGTGAATCCTTCCTCGTGGTAGCAAGGTAGCAGCGTTATTTGCTAAACTTTCCTCGGTTGATGGTAAGATTGCTAAAAGAACTGGGGGAGGGTTTTCATGTTAGTGATAACTTGTTCTGATGTGAATCTGTAAAACCTGACTCTAAAATCAGCAGAAGGAATCTAGGTTCCCTAATCTACCTTTGCACGCTACAACCTATGGCTGACTTGTATCCAGAGAGCTAGAGAGGGTTTTCCAAGGTGGGGTAAGAGGGCTTTCACTGCCCTCACTCCCACTCAGGAGATGTATCCTCCTTTCATAGATCCACTCAGGTGTGAAACTCTGGGTTACCTCTGAAGTTCAGTGCAAAACCATGATGATCTTCATTGCATTTAATTTTAAACACAAATGTTAAAAATAGAAATATCACAGAGCTGAAATAATTCTCACTTCCTAGCTGACTGCCTTGCTCACCAGGGTTCACTTACATTTTGCCTGCAATTGTCAGACTGGAGCTCCCCACTGCTAATCCTAGTGGTGGTTTTCTCACAGAGATACTTGGTCTTAATTTGCCATGGACTTTTATTAATTTTTCATTCCTTTGCAATCTGATTTCCACCATTCCCTGTACTATTATAAAAGTAGTGTAATTATAGATGTCATTACTCCAGTTTTTGAGGCAAAAGAAGCATACTCCTGGCTCAAATTCAGTGCTACTTTCAACCTGCCTTGCTTTGTAACACTGCAATTCGTGTTGCTTGGTACTAGGGAATATATATGGCTGCAAAAGAGGCTTTTAGTGTAGGTAGAGGTCTGAGTGCTGGTCCCAAATGGAGCATGCATGGCTATGGTTAAGCCAGGTGCCACCATGTATTGCTCCCCAGTGTCACTGCTGCTGGGTTACGCCTTGCTTCTGAGCTGGCTATGTGCAACTCTGATGAGCTTTAGCTTTAAACAAGGTTCTTTGAAACTTCAGGGAAGATTTAACAGGCTGTGTGAGATTTATTTTTGGGGTTTAGTTTGAAATAACTAATAATAGCTTAACAGCTGATGTTTGGCTTGAGAGGAAAAGACCTTAATTAGTTGGTAATGAGTTAGGTTGAAACTCCTCAAGTGGATTCATCAGATTTTCCTAGGCATAGCAGAACAGGATTGGTGGCAGAGTTGTGCAATATCTATATATTTTGTCCTCTTGAAAGAACTTTTTAGAGACAGCTTCAGCCTGCATTGCTGTGTGCCCTTCTGGAAATAAAGTCAATGCAGGCTGGTGGGCACTGTCACAGTGAGCAGATCCCATGAGACTGTCAGGAGAATTTCTTAGTGTGTTGAGGGTGCTTCTGGGAGCTCTGAGACTGAGAGGAAAAACTTCTCTGGTTTCATGGGCTTATAAAAAAATCCTCCTGGGATTCTCTGGTCACCGTGACTGCCTGCTCAAGAGATTTCTGCATCTGCTTGATTAGCATGTTGGATTGCTTTGGTAATCAAGGAAATTAAGTCTTTAGTGCTATGGACAGATTTTCTGACAGTTCTAGAGAGTGTTGGAAGAGAACTTGGGTGAAAACTCCTGGCACTGGAAGGGTAAATGTAGAGCTTGGCATTGTCATTATCTGTTTCATGGAAGACAGCTCAATCACTGGCGCGATCGATCCCTATAGATTGAGCTCATGGCTATTATCAACTTTTCCTACGCCCTTCCTGCTTGTAATTTTAACTCCAACTGTCAATTACTTTAAGTGAAAAGCACAGCACTGATGCAGAGAAAGAAAACATAGTGCTTCCCCACCACGTTTTGTTGTGTGCACCTTTCTCTGCATGAAGCTTAACGTCTGCCCATTGCCTGTGTGGGCTGTGCCATGGTTCAGCCGGCTCAGCGCTCTGTGGCTGTTGTTGAGCAGTCACAGTGCGATGCAGACGGATGTGCCTGTCTCTGTCCCTCGACAGTTACACACTCCTGTTGTAAACACTTTAAAGAAAAGGCTCTCAGGAGAGCACAGCCCATTACACGCAGTTGTGAGAGTCTCTAGCAGAGATGCATATATTAAATGGTTAGTGTCCTATGTTCTGCAAGGCAATTTTCCCTCTATTGCTCTCTCCAGCTCTCCTACTGCTCTTGGACTCAAATATTTTCACAGTCTCTTGCTGATCTGCCTGAAGACGTTTAGAAGACGAGGTGGGAAAACGCTGGAGAAGTGACTGTCAGTAATGCTGCACTCACCAGCAGCCTCAGGGCTGTGCTTCCGTCTGCTACCTCCGTTTCAGAGGGCCTCACAACCCAACACTGAGAGCACCCCAGTGCTTGGCTGAATGCTGCTGGCCCTATTTGGCGATGAGATGGCCTGGAGCTGGTTTGAGGAGCAGCAGGAAAAGCCTTCTAATGTGAGCTCCCAATTTGGCTGCAGGCGCACAGAGTAATTTTAGCTCTCGCTCACTGCTCAATAGCAAGGCGTTAATTTTGCAGCACCCCGATCTGTTTGCCTACAACTGTCTGTCTCACACAGACTGCTTCGCGTTGAGCCTGGGCATGAAGCCAATGGCTAGAGGCATTGGATATGGCAGCAACAGGAACATCTCATGCCAAAACCTCCTCCTAGGCCTAGGCTAATAGAAAACAGCTCAGATGCTTACTCCATTTGAAAAAAGAAATGTCAACACGTCCTGGCTACCAAAGGCCTTCGTGTGTAATTGTGTAGAGACAAAAACTGCAGAAAGGGATGAACTCTGATAATGTCTCATCACCTACAGGAGTGAATACCCCATATATTTTTATCTGATAGCATATGAATTATTGCCTTCTCTATACCTACAATCCCCCATAAAACTACTCCTGGTTGTGTGAGGAGCAGTGAGGATCCTAGCATTTCTCACTGAGCCTCATACAACAGCAGTGTGCCATCATCCTGACAGCTGCCCTGCTTGGTGCCCCACTGCCTGGAGCACATCCGAAGCCATCCCTGCACCTGCAAGGAGAGCAGAGCCCATCTGACACTGTATCTGCCTGCCCTGTCCCAGGCTCCTCTGGAACACAGGGATGGCTCAGGCTAACCTCTGCAGGAGCCTTGGTGCCACAGAGATTTCAATTCTTGCTCAAAGGAGAGAGCAACAGAAGTGAGGAAAATTTTGTTTTCGCTATGACAACTTCTGTGCCAAGAGTGTGGCAAGGTAGAAGTTGGTCCTTAAAGCAAGCACATTGATTATAAGAAAAAACTAATACAGAGGAGATCTCCCAATCCTTCCTGTCTTTGTCTAGAAGATGTATATGCCTATGTGCTCAATGCCAGAGCTATCAGCAGAAAGACATCACCAGTGAATGAAGAATTCTGCTGTTGGAAAGCTGCAGGTATCACTCATAAAGAAACCCTTTTGCTGCCTGTTACAATCTTCTAATGAGCAGAAAAAGGTACAGAAAGCCAACAGCTTCTTGCCAGCAGGTCATCTTCAAATATGTAATTAATATCACGTTGTGATGTTACCAAAGCTAGCAAAAATTGTAACTGATGATGAGAAAGCAGCATTTTCTGGAGGTTATTCTCCCTGGTTAAGTTAATTTAGCTGACCAAGTGCTACAGCAGCTCTCCTGCCCCCGGAGTGCCTGCAGCTACCCTCCACAGTCCCCTCCTATCACTGTCTGGGAGCTGCTTTCATCCCAGACATATTCTTGGGCACAGGGGCACATGGGTATGGGAAGAGAGATGCAGAGATGCTGCGTGGAAGGTCTTGGGAATCCTTTCAACAGAAAAACAAAGCAGGGTGTATCCTCAGGTCTCTTTCCTGTATGAAGGCAGTTTTTGTTGAGTCTGTTTGCCTCAAGAGGGACTGTGATAACTGGTCTGTGGAGATGGTGCTTTGCTTGCAGTAATTACAAGATCCAGGATGATCTTTCCTTCCATTCTCCCAGTGATCACCTCATTTCCAGGTTCCCCGATTTCACTTCCTTTTGCCTTGAGAGATCTCAGAGGAGGTGAAGGGGAGATGCTGTGATTTGACCTACGTCTGCTGAACTGAATGCACCTTTTCTCATTCCTCCACAAATACACAGGAAATTTCTGATTGAAAGTAATACATTTTTTATGCTAAGAAAAATATTACCCAACAGTATCTGGGGATATTTAAATGGCAGAGATGAAATGTGCTTGTCCACCCCTCCCTGCCCTCTGTCAGTCACCTCACGGTTGCACAACTTGATAGTGGGCTGTTATCTGAGGAAATGAAATTAAGCAAAAAAATATATATATATATTTTTTATAAAGGCAATCTGCTTCCTGGGAGAGGCAGGGGGAACATTACAGCTGCAGTATTTAATATAATTTAAAAGCTGATTACCCTGCATGTGAAATAACTACTCCTCATAAGGCTTTCAACTATGTATTGTACACGCCCTAATTCATATTAACAGCTCCTTAGGAGCCATCCTAGTTTATCAAGAAAGTAATATGCATTTTAAAAGCACTCAAATAGAGATTTACATGATAAACCTTAATGACTCCAGAATGCCTTATTAGCTATCCCTACACTCCCAGCACCAGTCACTCACTTTGGGCAAATTAGATAATTCAAGAAGCCCGTGGAAAACTTCAGCCCAGAGCAAAGCCGTTGCTCGCCCACTAGCTAGGATTTATTTCCTGCGTGAAGGAATGCTTTTACCTCTGCCTTTGTATGGAAAGTGCTGATTTTTGTGGACAGGAGCATCGCTATGATCTCTTCTAAAGAAAACACCCCGTTAAATGTTAAGGCTCATTATTTGTCTTATAATGGCCTTATATCTCTGGCAATATTTCCCTGCAATTGTCCTGTCAGCCAGATGCTAAGTTCGATATCAGTATAAACTGGTTTCACAATATCTGTGAAATATTGCAGGAAGATAACAACATTACGGAGATGATGTTTTTAAATCATGCCAAGAGCAAGCCACTAAATTAAGCGATAGCTTCTGTAAAGCCAATGGAAAAATTATTACCGTGAAGAAGTGGGGTTAGCAACTGCATTTCCCCCAGCAAGATGAGATCAAAGCAACTGTGGAAAAGAAAGCTCAGTGACTCTTAATTGTGCTGGAGACTGGGACCCCCATAATACAAAGACTTGCATGGAACGAGGGAAACTGCATCCTAAGGAATAACGTGCTCCAAGTGAAAGGATTCACTGACCTTCCTGTGCGCTTGTCCAGACAGCTTCACTTTAAATGTCCCTCTTAGTAAGACTAGTCACGTCATTACAAATGAATGGTGCTTTACGTTTTTTTCCACTGACTTCTGAGCTGACACTTTCATGCTGTCATTTCTTTATTTTTCAGCTATTCTGTATTTGCAATTATTGTTATGGGAAAATACCAGTGCAGAAAAGCCTGCTGGCATAACTGCCCTGTGTCTACCTCCGCATGGGTAAGGAAGGGTCAATGGCTTTGGCAGGAAGTGCTCACTTTGTGCTGTGTCCAACCTTGTGCTCTGTTTAGCATGAGATGCTTCGTGGCCAAAAGGGAAAAGGGCTCCAATGGCCCCAGCTCCTCAAGCGCTGCCCAACTCTGCCTCACTGCTCCTGGAAAAAATGGGTCCCTAGCTACATTAAAAATAATATATATTTAAAAAAAAGAAAAGGTTATTAAAAATATCATTATTTTCCTTCCATGTTGTTCTTTGAAAATCTGTGAGAATACTGATTTATTGATTTGCTTTGTAAAGTAAGAAAAAGCAACTTTATGGTCTTGTGTGTGTCCCTCCTGCCCAGGCTGCTTTCAGGCTATGCATGAGTTAGTTGCAATGAGAGCCCTGCTGTGCAGGAGGAAGGATCCTGGCTTACCCCCAGCTGACCTAAGTTCATTACCTGTTTATAAAAAGGCTCAATGTCCATGAACGCTGTGCAAATCTGGAAAACTGGGCTGCCTCCAAATGAGCTCTGCTTGTGTGAATGGCACACAGCTTAGTCTTGTGTTGGGGCTGGAAAGGAGGAGGTTTAGGAAGAATTGTGCTGTCTGAAATCTGGGTAGTGTGGCTGGGAGCCAAGCTTGCCTTCCCTTAGATGGGGCAGTTCTGAGAGAGCAGTATGCTTCCCCTGTTCTCACCTAATGAAACTGTTTCAGATCCTGCTGGTCTGGTAACTACTTCACACATATGCATTTTCAAATGTTATTTCCCCGTATACTTATTTTGCTGTATCTCCTTCAGCTGCCTGATGCTGCTGATCCCACCTTGAGCACTATGTGATTTTCTGGCAGTGGGAAAATGAGCCTTGAGAAGAGGCTTTGTTTCTGTAGGAACACAATGAAGTTTTCCTTTCCTCCTACCATGAGTGCTCATCTTTGCTTTTCGGGCTTGAATTGTGGGTATGTTGGGTATCTATTTATACAAAATGGAGAGTTTAGTTGTGAGAGGATAGAAGCAAATCTGGCTTTATTGATTCTCTTCCCTGTTTAAGTGATCATAGAAGCAGCAGCCGTAGCACAAACGCTTGGACACGCTCATTTCTCCTTTGACATTTCCTCTTGGTAGCCTAAGTCCGACTTTGAAATGAATTTTCTGCAAATTTGTTTCTACGTATGAAGCTTGGCACAAGGCAGATTTAAAACTTGGCACAGCAACACTGAAAGGAAAACTGTTCTGAAACACAGGGAAACAATCCTGGCAGCACTTCAGCGCTATTTACCTTCCTCTGGAAGCCTTCCTTGTAAACACTGGAGCCTGCTAAAGGTGCTCTGTGCTCCTCTCCTCCTTTGCAACCTGCATGCTCCCATTAACAGCCAGGTCTATTGGCTGGTGTGATCCCCTAGGCTGTCACAAAAGACTGCGCTAATTAAATAGGTAAATGGCCATCTCAGCGTGGGAGTGCGGCTCCTGAGTGGACATTTGTGTGGGTAATGCAAGAGCTTTGTGTAATGGCATTTAACGTTAATAAATGAGATTTTGGAGCAGCAATAAGAATCTATGCTTCAGGGCTCAGTCTCCGTCATGATAAGACCATCGCTGGCATAGATGATCCTGCATTTATCAATGAAAGATTGCTTGGTTTCTGACCAGGTTGTCCCCAGGCAGAGGTGGCAGCTCTTAGCTGAGGGGATAAGACAAAAATAGCAGTACCCTTAAAAATTATGCGAGTAGAAAATATGGGAATTAACCAGCGTGCTGGGATCTGGGAAACTGCTGACTTTGATTTAGTCTTTCTCCGTGTTTTTGGACAATGCACATAATTTTTCTGCAGCTTTGCTCATCTGCTTTAAAATAAGAAAATAGCATTTTCCCCCATTTTTGCAGTCAAAACACCAGCCTGTGGCTGGGTAGAAATCTGCTCTTGCTGTGGGCTTCTACAGTAAGTGCCGGCACCATGCAATCATGGAGCCTTGATTGAATTTGAGGATTTTGATTTTTAGCTGTGATGCTGCCACTCCCAACAATAAGCATGACAGCTGCAGCCCTGCATTTTCTGAAGTTTATTGGTTTCAGCGTTTGTTTTTATGTTTCATTTTCTTGAGGTAAAAGCTGCTTTTCACACATAACAGCCTGCTTATTCGATTTTTAAATTGTGTGGATGGATAGTAAAGGCAGTCAGGAGTTAGCAGAAGGTGAAGTAATTCCACAGTATTACCAGAATCTGAATGAAGAAATCAGGCTTAATTTATGATAAAATGATGTCTTTGCAACATATGTTTTGTCCTATTCATCCAGATTTAGCAAAGAAAGATAACATGGAGCAAGGCACGTCTGAAATCTCTGGAGCTGGGAGATGCTGCCGTGTATAATTTGTTACCATTTTCTCATGTCTCAGTATAAAATACTATAGGTGAAAAAGATGAGTTAGGGAGGCAAGGGAACTCTCTTTGGATAAACAATGTTCCCTAGTTATGTTCAGGTGAAAGCCAGAAATATCACATGTGGTATTATGTGTGAGAAGGAATGGAAAAAATGCTGTTCTGCGCAATTTGTATCTGAGAATCTGAATGGCAAATACCGCTTTAAAGGGGGAAGGCTTGTTTTTGTGGTTACTATGAATCCTCATGAATGAAAAATGTCACTTTTCTCGATTTATGATATAATACAGTGCAATTTAGTGGCTGGCTATGAGCTCTCTGAGGGGAGAGCGGATGGCCCAGTTCCAGAGATGCTGTAAATACAGCCTTTTCCATCCAAAAAATGGCCATACACAAAGAGTGGGAAGAGAATGCGGTCTCTGTCTGCCCCTCCACCTTCCTCTTCCCCAGCCCAGGACTGTTCTGCTCCCACACGCCCGGGATCTCAGCTGTTGTGCAGCCTCAGAGAGCTACAAAATGAACCTTCTGTACTCGCACTGTGGCACTTCATTTGCAGCTGCTGCTATCCCAATCTTTCATCACTCTCTGCTGCCCACACTAAACAGTTCAGAAATATGAATGAGGTTCTTCAGGAAAGGAAAGCTGGGATCCTTCCTCATCCTTCCTGAGAAATGCAAAGCAGGCTCCTTGCTCAGCACTCTCCTGGGCTATAGGTAATACTGCGTGACTGGCAGCTGCAGGATGACCAATAGCCTGCCGGAGCAAGGGCCCCATGTGAAGTGGCCAGAGGTTGTTGCTTTGGTACCTGCATACTATATTTTGTTCAGAGCCTGTGTGGATTCACATGTGGCGTACTGCTGGTTCTGCACAGTCAGTATTGTGCGTTTGGGGAGCACAGAGCAGCCAGCAGAATGATGCCAATGGCATGTCGAACACAGACAGCTAATTACTGCCCTGCTCCACACTGTGCCCCTCTGAGACATTGTAAAGAAACTTACATTCAGGTGCAAAACTTATATGGCAAATGCGCATCCACTTGGGTTTTCATTTATTTTTTACAAGCTATACCCAGGGCTGTCCAACTACTGCAATCTTGTTTCAGGGAGTAGGAAAAAGGGCAGAGAGAGGCTGGGAGCGAGGATACCAAGCTCTGGGTGCATCAGGGATGGCTCTGGCTGTATCAGGAATGTCAGCGCTGCTGAAATGCTCACAGGCTCAGCCCTGCAGGGTTTGTTTCCCAGCAGTTCCCCTCGGTGATCCCCAAAGCAACCTGTGTGCTCACGTGGGTGGCAACAGTGGGCTGTTTCCTCCCCCTGTGGGGAATCCCAATGGTATCCAATGCCTTATACAAGCATTGTGTTTGTGTGCCTCCTTTAACACATTTAATTTATCTTTATGGCCACGTGTTTGTCTACCACCTGGCACAGCCTGAATCTTTCAGCAGCCTCCACGTCAGACACATTAATAATAAATATGCCAATTAGGTATAATCAGTCTGATAACTACTTTGTGTTTTGCATCATGCATGAAGGTGCACAGAAATTGCCATACGTTCGGTGTGCTGTCTCACAAACCAAACACATGGGTACACATCCAAATCCCATAGCAGAGACTCGCTCCTGTGCCTCAGCTTGAAGCAGTAACAGTAATCCTGTGCTTCATCACAAAAAAAAAAAAAAATAGAGACTTTCAGTGTTAGGTGATGCTATTGCAAACTGTTTCTAACCTGTAGGAAAGATGTGATGGCTGTGAGTTGTTTCATATGGGCACACTGAAAATGGAAGACAAATGGCCTTGTTGTCCATTTTCTAGGGAAGTCTGGAGGAACTCGTCATGCCAAGGGCTTTTGAAAAGCCATTCTTTAATTTTGACAGGGCTCTTTGAAGAAAAGCGTTGTTATTGCTGGTGTTTTCAGCTTTTGGCAGATCCCAAATTTGTGATACTGTATTTCTATCTCTGACCAGCCAGCATAAGGCAGTGCACAGCCGCACTGTAATGAATAGAAGAAGGACAAGTGGCTTTGTCAGACCTCTGATGAAGTGTTCGCATTTGATTTTCTCAACTTCAAGACAAGAATCAGGCTGATTTTTTTTGTCCAAGCCTGTTTGTTCATTTTTAGTTGTCAAACAGCAGTAGAATAGGTTTCTGGTTATCCCTGGCACTGTGCTGAATAATCCCTTCTATTGGGTTATCAAGTGCCATCATCAGCCCTCCATCAGGATCTTTTGCTGACATCTCTGAAGGACACTTCTATATTCCGATCCCTCCAGGATAAAGCAGTTTCACACCTAATACAGTTCTCAAGGCAGAATGTGTTACGAAGGTGCGATTCTGCAATAGCATTTATTCTGTGATTGCATTTATAAACTCCCAGTGCATCTTAGCATTTTTATATTTCTGACATATGCACAAGAGATGAAAGTTATCAGTGTGAAGAAATGCAAAAATCATTAAGGATACTGTCACAGGTGACTGTAATATTTATTCATGCACATCTGGGGGACTTCTAAGGCTTCTGGTATAGACCAATAGAAATTACAGGGTTGATGGGTTTTTTAGCATTAATAGTTGTTAAATATGTCAAAGCTGCTGACGGCAGAGGAGCTTCACATAGAAAAATGTATGAGCAGCATGGCAGTTGGTGAAACTCACTGATGAATGCTAGTAAGATTGGTTGGAAAGAGTTATCTCAAATTCTCACATGTTGGGGGGGTTTAAATTAATTATGTTTTAACCACTTTGGAAACAGACTTGAGAACAAATTCTTGGAGCCCAAGTGGGCATGGCTGTTTGACAAACAGGAGAGGAATAGAAAGGTAATCAACATTTTAGCTGTGTACGAAATGAAAAAGAAAGAAACCACAGAAAATATTATTATAATGCCATTAACATAAATCAATTGCATGCTCTCCCCTCAGAATCCTTTTTTATTTCTAGTCATCCTATCTCATAAATTCTCTAATAGATGTGAAAAGAGTGCAGAGGCTGATAGTGAAAATGATCAGAGAAATGTGGAGATTTGTGCACTGGTGGAGGCAGTGAACTGGGACCACTTAGAGAAGCTTTAGCTTTCATTTGGGGTGTACCTGAAAGCCAAACACTATCTAGCTTTCTCCTTGGCTAAAAGGAGAGAAAAAAAGAAGTATTTCTGAGTGAGATGTAAATAATGTTCAATGACCAGGTCTTGGGTTGTAAAGGAGCATGTGCACATAATTTTGGTGGTTGATTTTAAGCCGAATCCAGCTGGCTTCACTGAGGCAATTAGCCTGATTATTGCCAGAGGGATTCTCACACAATTAACGTGAGCAACGTTTGATCCTTCTTACAGAAACAACTTGTCTGCACAGAAGTGGCTGATAGAGGAGTGCTGTTAGGGCAGAACAATGATGGGTGCTGACAGAAACCTTCAAACCCTGATGAAAGCATGGCTTCTTCCAAAGAAATTGGGCAGGCTTATGAACTGTCTCGGGGAAGCTAAAATCTAACAGCAAGAGGTGCATTTTCACATAGAACTGAACTGTTGCTGCTTCCAGAGCTTCCCTAAAGGAAGAAACAGTTAATAAGCTCTACTATTGCTATTTATCTAAAAGAGCATCTGAAGTCTTCCAGTGTTTTGGTTTTTTTTTTGTTTTGTTTTGTTTTGTTTTGTTTTTTCTCCTCTCCCTGCTATTTCTAAGGCACCTTTCAATGTGGTATATAAGTACCATCTGGATATCTGGCTATTGACCAGCAGGCTATGATATGGGAGGCTTTTTAAGTACAGGCAAGCAGAACAGGGAGTAGAAAGAGTAGACAAACAGTGAACAGTTTAATGAAGACTGAAGAGGATATTGATGAAATCATTGAGAAAGAGGGTACAGAAATCCATTTGTTGTTCAACATTTGCTGCTTAAAGAACAGGCTAAGCACTTCTGTGAACCTCCACAGCATATTTAAGATTCCTGGAAAGTGTACTTTGCAGGATAGAATCAAAATAATTAAGGTTGGAGAAGACCACTAAGATCATCTCATCCAACTGTTGATCCATCATCACTGTGCTCACTAAACCATGTCTACTGCACTCACTCCAGAAAAGAAGGGAAGGCACAGTGCTCAGCACAGATATGCTGGATTTCTATTAAGGAAGGGAACAGCTTGGAGATCAAGCCAGACCTTCTCCCTCACCCTAAATTCAAGAAATTTAGTTTTTATCTGGTTCATAAGAAATGAAGAAACGTTACAAAATGTGAATGTCTTTTTTAATTGACCTTAAGAGTTTCTGAATACACTACTGCAGGGTTTTAGTGTGAACAAACCGATGTTTACTTATTCAAGCTCACTCAGGCCAGTGGACTTCACTGCGTATGGTAGTGCTGTTTCCCATGTGGGTGTCCATGTGTGTGCAGATGATGATGTTGCAGCCTGGCGGAGTAACACTGCTAAAAAAAGCTCCTATTGTCAATTGCTGGGAGTTTTCTTTCAACTCTGATAATTGTGGGGGTGAATTATGGCTTGTGGAGTTGCAACAGTATCTTACAAGTGATGGCTTTTGACAGCCCGGTCCCAGCAGGAAAAGACTCCTTGCTTGAAATCTATCAAACTCTTCATCACACAGGAGAAATGAAAAAGAACCTGCCTAGAAGCTCAAACCAAGTTTGAAAGGGGATCCTCTCCAACTGAACTGAGTCACTGCAGACATCTTTACATGACAAGCATATTCATTTGGGGAAACATCTAAGGGCAGGTGCACCTAACAAAGACATCTTGTTCATGCTTAATGCACCAGATAAATTGTCTTAAATGTGGAGTTATTTTATGAGTTCTTGAATAAGTGCTCTCACATATGCATCTCTGAAGAGATTTTTAATTAATTGCTTTCAGTCTTTTTCTTTTTGAAAAATTAGAACAATGAAGGAATAGACTGGCTGTGGAGTTTGGCTGAGGAAAGATCCACTAATCCACTTAAAATATGACTAAAACAGCAAGCAAGAAGAGATAAAAGCTTTTTTTTCAAAACTCGTTTACCTGTGACAAAATCCCTCCATATCAGCTGCATACAAATTGTTGGATTGTCTTAATTAAGCTCTACTAAAAAAAGATTTTGCTGCGGACTTCTTGGACTTTGCAACCAGAAAGTCCTGTGATGATCTTTGCAAGGTGGGAAAATGCACGTTTCATGCAATTAATAGGAGAGCAGAAGAGCTTTCAAAGAACAGAGTTGTCAGTGAGATCAGTGTCTTATATGGAAGTAAATGAAGACAGAGAAGTTTTCAGAAGTTTATGCTATGTGCCAGTGCTTCATTAAAATGGGTTTTCAAAAGACAGGACACTCATCTTCCGCAAGATCCTCTGGTTAATAAAATGCTGTGGTTCCAAATGAACTTCCTTTGTTCCCTGCCTGGATTAGTGCTCCTTGAAGTATATGTGCTTTGTTGGAGGGTTTGAAAGATGGCCTAGTTGCATTGATGTTTTCCACTCAGGCTCTCTACCTGAAATGTGCATTTCCTGGATCAGTAAACTTGGCCAAATTACAACAGACATCCTTACATCGGCTCTACAAGGGCTATTTTTCACAGCCATTGATTCTTGCCCTATCACCACGACAGTAGCTCTGGAATTCAACATATGAGCTCAAAAACTACTTGTCAATAGATAGAAGGGCCTCAGCAATCAAAGAATGCAGGCAAATTCTCGGGTCTTTTTGCTCTTCAGTTCTTTCATAACTCTTAGGCTCTGCAATATGTTGCTATGGTCAAGATGTGGTTATCTGAAGCCTGTTTCTGCAGCAGGCTCATTGAGTCCTTAGGGCATAGGAGTTTGGGGGTGTTTAGCTAGAAAATGTACTGTGCTGATGCTGTTCCCCACATCTCTCACTCCTGACTCTGCTTTCCTCCTGCTTTTATTGCACCAGCTCTGATGCTTGCTGAGTCCCAGCTGGCATCCCAAAACCAAAGCATATTTTCCTGGATCATTTGTGAGCTGATTTTGTTTGCCAGGAGGAGTAGAGGGATGGAAGGGGGAGGCAGCAGGAGAACAGGGAGTAATACAAGAGCAGCCTGGCTACTGAGTCTCTGGGGCTGTGCTCCCAAACCCATGGCTTCTAAGGTCAGCGCCAGTCTGTCTGGCAGCAGCTCTGAAGAGTGTGCCTGCTTCCATGGATGGAAACAGGCATAGGTCTCCAATGGATTTTATATTCCTTTGTTTCCTCTGACTTTGATTTAACCAGACTGTGATGCTTTAAGTACCAGATATTAATTAGAAGTGGTAGGGAGTGTGTCCCAGAGGGACCATACTAGTAGCCTTCTCACCATTCTGAGTTTGACTTATTTCAAGTTATTGCTCTGAAATATTATTTATTCTCTCAGGAGCCTGACGTTTATAGGGCCCATCTAAATTTGCAAATAACTAATGGCTGTCAGAAAGGAGTACCACTCTGCTGAGGTGGAAAATAGGCTGTCTGCAAGTACAGCCAAATATACTGAATGTTTTCTGCAACACTTCTTTAAGGCAGTGATGTTATCCCAGCCCTCCTCTGGTACTGGGCCTTGGAGGCACTAAAGGCTGTGCCATGCAGGGGCTCCTGCTGGGACAGTGACAATGGGAGGTGGACCATGTTGGGCTTACACATAAACTTCAGTTTCACTCTGATCTCTGATCCAGACAGGGAAGCGGGGAAATGGGACAAATAGTCTTTTGTCTCCTCTGGTCTTCAAAATACTTGTGGTGGTTGATTTAGGGCAACTCAGTGGCATGCTAGCAAGAGGAACACTGAATGTTCCTGAACAACAAAATGACCAGGTACTTGGGGGTGGCTGGGGCTGGTCCTAGCTGTCACATGCCCATCGCATCCACTGCCTGGAGATCTAGTCATAACCCCCATTAGTGTTTTAAGGTCATCTAACATCTCCAGCTGTTTTCCTCCTTTCACCTGAAGGATACCTTCTCTGTTGCTTTTGTATCTCTCAGTTTCCTGGGGAGTTTGCGGGCAGCCCAATGCCAAGGGGCCAGCAGGCAAGACTGAAGGTTTTAGTGAGGTTTTGGCCAAGCTGTGATGCAAATGGTTACCTAAAGAACTTGTGTGTTTACTGCAGTAGTTTTGAAAGACTATTGAGTGCCTCAGAGCTGACAAGTTACTCCTGCAGAGCTACAGAAATGGATGATAAACAGTGGGGAACTTCTGTTCACTAACAGCCATGTTGCTGCCTCTACCCTTTCCGGGATGTTGGCAGAAGGTGCTACAGCTCCAGGATTGTTGCTGGGTGTCCCTGCAGAATTTGCCATGGGAACAGATGATGCAAACATGGTACCCAGCAATGAGGGCAGAACAAGGTGGGATTTATCTGTTTTCTCTTTAAAAATGAACTACTGCTTTATAAATGGTCTATAGAAAATTATCCTGCCTGGAACAAGCACAGATATGGGCTAACCGTGGCCAATAGGTCAGCTTTATACTAAGAAAGCAAAAGCAGTATTTGAAGAAAGAGACATAGAAAGAGTTTTAGCACTATCTAAGGGGAGTTTTAAGTTGGAATTTCACCACAGACATGAAATCAATTTTTTTTGTAGCAAAGATCCTCTTTGTTTTCTTTGTTTTTGGCTTCCCTAGTTCTTCTAGTTCTATTACTCTCCCCAAGCAGCACTAATCTGGCACTGTGTGTGCCCTGACAACATAACTGCACAGGTACTGCCCACAGTGACTGTTGGTGCATGGCTTGTTTGCTGTGTGCTGTTCAGGCTTGTTTCTACTTTTAAAACAAATAAGGATATTAGGATCATTGAGGTTCAAAATCACTGAAAGGGTGGAAAGAGCCAACAAAATAGGCTGTCACACTGCTGGTCGGCTCAGTGCTGGCACAGCAGTCCCAACCATTCAGCAGGCACCTGGCTTGTTCTATATACAGTGGGGAAGTAGTTGAACTATACAAACACTCAAGAAGAGACCTGAGGTTTCCTATTTTACAAAAGTAGAGTACAAAATCAGTTCAAAAGGCTAACACATCTCTGTTCTATAACCTTCTCCTCCTCATTTGTTTCTGAGTCAAAAGAGCTTGGTGTTTTGACAGCTGCTTTTTTTTCTGTCTGAGAAAAAACCACTTGACTGAAACTCTTCGCCCAACTGCTTTTCCCTGCTTTTCAGCCATACACCAGATGTTAGTTTCCTTTCTGTCTGCTGCTTCGCAGCTCCTCCACATCTCCCTGGCATGCCGTCAGCGCCCTGCATGACAACACCGAGCCACGTCACCCCTGTCCCCGCAGTCAGCACCCGCAGGGGGGACAGCTCCGGGTCCCGCCCTCGCCCGCGCTCGCTGCGATCGCGAACCTGGGGGCAGCGACCTCCGCTCAGCAGCTTCATCGCTACGCATCGTCAGGGCACGTTCACTTGCCCATGCTGTGCCAGACCCTGTCTCATAATGTTCACGCTCCGCAAGCGCTGCGAGAGAGTGGCCCATGCCGTGCGCACTGGATGATGCTGACTGTTCCTTTTAGCAAAGCTGCGAGAATTCAAACATTTGCCATGAATATTCATATGAATCTGAAAGCTGTTAACCCGGCTCTCACATCTGCCTGGTGGGAGCCCTGCATGTGTTGCTCCTATGACTCCTCGCAAGACAGGAACTTGAAACCTGACTGCTCAGATAGTGATGGGAATCCAAGATGAAATTGTTCGCTTGCTTGTAAAATCTGCTATTCACTTGGTTAGTTAGTTACACAAATCATCCACCCGAGGAACACCGCATGACTAAAATAGGCAACACAGTATGAATTTGCAAGCACTTGCCGTTCCCAAAAGATCTGCCAGCCAAGTGTTACTCACTGATGAAATTCCCAAATAATATCAAATAAATAAATTAGAAAATTGCATGAGCCCCACAGGCAATTCATAAAGCAGAAGGACAAGTGAGATTCAAAGCATAAAGTACTCATTCAGCTTTTGAAGAAAACAGCAAAATTGTTTCTCAGCACAGTGAATCAATCTGATGCGGGTTACTTCATTATCTGCTGCGCATTGGTGGAGCATAGGGAGCACGAAGAGATTTGGAGTCGCTTCTGACAGGCTCTCAGGCAAATGGATATTTGCTACTGGCAGGCGTTTTTGTAAGTGGCAAATTCGTCTGGAATAGTTCTGAAAGCAGATTTAGTTTTCAATCATGGGATTTGCAATATGTCTTATTTACAGCCGAAAACACCTGAAATATGAACCTACTCCTGCAACAAAAGTTTGCTTTGCACATTTTCCCTTTTCTTGAACTCTACGTGCAGCCTTGTTCCCTAAGCACCACCAGCTACATGTTCACTGGTACACTGTCCCACAGTCTAGAACAACTGCCCATGGTGCAGTGAGGCTGGGGATTGCCCAAGGCCCTGCAGGATGGAAAGTAAAAAAAAGTAAAATTGCCAAAGCCTCTGGATAAAAGGCAGATGGAGAAGAAAAGATGGGTGCTTGATTTCTGCTTGCTCATTTCTGACACAGGTTTAATATCTCTGCATAACATCTCTTTAAGCCATATTGCAAACTCCTGGGAACATTTTCTTGAGAGAAATTTTCCCCTATTATCATTTTGTCCTACATAGTAGTGTAGATAGCATGGGTTGAAATGATTTTTTCCCCAGTCTGCAATGCAAAGCAATGTGCTTGACTGAAAAGTTGTTGCTCGGACGCTGAATATTTGTAAGTTGTGTTTCTTAGGGGGAATTCTCGCTGTTTCCAAGCCAATATTGCTTCCCTTTGGCACAAACTGTATTTGCTGTGACTGTAGGCATGTGGCACTTTTGTTGTTAAATTGTCATCAGTATATCGTTTTCAAATGAGTGACACCATGACCCACGTGAAGTTTGCTTGCTATAATCATTGAAATTCTCCTTAAACGGAACATTTGTTAGGATGAGTAAATTCAGATTCCTCTGTGAGTCCCTACTACATTGGAAATCTTTTTTTTTTAATGAAGCTGTAATGAAAACACTCAATCTACCAGAATTCTCTAAGTTGTGAGCATTTAACAACAGCATTGTAAAGTATGCCTGTAGACACCCACACTGAAGTTGGTTTAAAATGATATCACAGCCTTCATTTTTATACTTAGCAGAGTGAGCAGTACTATATCCCTTGCTGCAAGACATGACTCGCAGCTCCTTTGAGTGCATTTTTAATAGCTCCTGTGAGAGGCATTTCCGCAAGCAGAGCATTTTATTGTTGCTAAATACCTCTCACTCTGAAGTCTCTCTGTTGTTTGGGAATTTGAAACTTTAATACGTAAGCAGAAACAATTCATCAGCCCAGGGAAAGTCACACTCACATCACACACCCCAAATAATACTGATGCTGCATGTGCACCTATGTAAGGTTTTTGTTCATTAAGTTCCTGCTACTTATCCTGGTGATGCACACAAATGCAAATACATAAACTTGCAGCCCAGCACTGAGGAAGGCCACACACAGACCTGTTCTGCTGTACAGACCTGACTCTGGGGTTTGGACATTTTTTGGTCTAGCAAAGCCAAATGGACGCATTGCTAAAAAGTCCACGAGGCTCCCAACTTTGCATATCTCCTCCAGGACTTTGGTTGAGATGAAACCAGCCTTGTCCAGAGGCTGTTCCTGTAGCACTGCTGAGCATTTCTCCAGTCCCAGCCCTGGCTGCAGCCCTTTGGGTACCCAGCAGAGCACTGAACACCTCTCTCCCCACACCGCTGTTTTGTGGAGGGGGGGTGGCAGGGATTGGCAGCAGCACAGCAGGGAGCCCTCCCTCCTTCTGTCTGAAACTACAGTTCTCATCCAGCAAAACAATGTCAACAGTGCAGAGGAAGCTTTGATTACGCAAAATGGTTGGACACGCTATATTTTGTGGTTTCTTTTTTTGCAGTAAGTTATAGCCCAAGGAGTTTCTCCACCGGAAAATCCAGCCCCTTTTCATTTTCCCCTTTCCAAATGACAGCAGTGGCACACCAGACACATTTTCCATGTTAACAGCAGTCTCCTCCAGCTGACAGGTCTGTTGCTTTCCCCTTGCCCTTTTATTTTAGGGCACCCTCCCCTCTCCACCCCAGAAGCAGCTCGGTAGGTGAGGGGCGAAGTGTTTCCCGCATGACCTCTATGCATTCCGCTCACGGGAGCGCACACGCAGCGGGAACGACTCCGGAGCCGCTTTGTCCCCGAGACATTTCTGCCAGAAGCCCCAGCGCTGGCGGCAGCGCTCCCCGCAGCCCGGCCCTCCCGGCCCCCACCTGGCTGCACAACCCGGAGCACCCAGCAGCAACAGCTCCCTTTGTCTCGCATGCAAATCCTACCTCCGACAGCTGTCACATCTTCCTCCGAGGCGAAGCCTAATTGTTAATAAACAGAGCTCCAGCCGTATCCTCCAAAGTGCCACCAGTTGTTAAGCGCTGTCATCGTCCCCTCCCGGTGCTCCAACCCCTTTGGACCATCGGTGTCACAACCCCTACTAACTCATAGCTGGGTGCTCCCCGCTCAAAATGTCTGAGATAGTTTGGAAGGACAATGGGAATGACAGGCACACTAGACAGCCATGCTTGAAATTAGTTATCTCCGGCGCACTTAAGGCTGCTTGCAGCGCTTTAAGGCATTGCTTTCGGGAGGGTTTGTTCACCCAGGCTGGGCACACAGCTCCTGCCGCGATTCAGTGCTGGGAGAGGGCGGCTGCTGGAAACGCAGCGATCGCTCTCACCCCACGCATCCCCCCGCGGCTTTTAAACCTCCCCGGGAGAGGAAATAGCTTCAGTCATCCTTAAACTCACTGAGGCTCCTGTGCCTGCAGAACTGGGCTTCACACATTGTTTGGAAACTAAGAGGAAAGCCGCTCCGGGGAAGGGAAGGAAACGACTGGAGCTCCTGAAACCGATGCAAGCAGCAAAATGAGGGCAGCAGCACCTTAGTGGGGCTGAGCTGGGAGGTGGGGAGCTGAGAGCTCTTGGAGCTCCGTGGGGCAGGTGAGGCAGGGGGGGAGAAAGAGGATGGAGGGACTGTGCCAATGGCTGGAATTACATGGGACAGAAGCAGGCTGTGCTTCCCAAAAGGTAAAATACCGTTTGCAGAGAGGATCTTGCAACCTAAATTTGCAAGTTGACATGATGCAGGATAGTGATGAACGGAAGAATCATAAACAATGTGGTATTTATGGTGTGCGGAAGAGGGGTTGTAACAGGATGCTACCACACTGCTGTCTTCAGTACATCTGTGTGCATCCCTAGATCCCAGGTCAGAAATATTACTGCCCTGCTGAACTCTTTGCTCCTTGGCTGCTACTTCATAACCAGCCTGGTGAGGACAAATCAAAACTCGTTGGATAACATCTGCCGTCAGTCCGGAGTTGCTGGTCCCAGTGTGGTCCCTAGTGGACAAAAGGAAAAGCCACCGGTGCAGCTGCACCTCCAGCAGCAGTGGCCAGAGGCTGGAGGCAGCCTGAGGCATTTGGCACTCTGCTTCCCAGCAGCACCTGCCTGAATTTTTGGTACCATTCAGTTCATGTCCCTAAGATTAAAACAAACGTACTGTGCACGGTGACAATTCCTGCTTTGTGATCATTTAAAGAAATCTTCCTCTACCACCTATTCAGCATCTTCCTAAGCGCTAAACTTGCCCTTAAGGGAGAAGAAAAAGGGAAGGAAAGAAAAGTTCTCCTTGTCCTGAGCAATGCACACCTGTCTCACTGTGGGGCTCACTGTGTCATTGGTCTGTGAGTGGGATGGCACAGCAGTACAAGAGGCATCAGACGTTCCTGCTGGGATTGCACAGACCTGGGGGTTCTGACTTTGTTGGTGACCCTTTGAGAGCTTCCAGTGCTGAAGTGGAGACAATTTCATTTACTGGCAGGCTGTAGCACAGGATCATTGCCATCTATTTGCACTGTTTCCAACCTGTGTAATGCAAGGTGGCTCATAAAGAATGGATGGTTCTCAGCTCCCCTCACATGGTCAATAAAGAATCCCTGGACTTCCCTGCTACAGTGATTCCAAAGGAGACCCTTTGTGATAATTTAAAGTCACTCTGACAACAGGTGCAACTGTCAGAGGGAGCTGCATATCAACGGTCATGGTCTGCAGCAAACCCTCTCTGGGAAAGCTTGCAAAGGAATTGCAACAATTTAAAAATGCTTTTGTCTACCCGACCAATATACGTGTAGGAAACAACCAACGAGGGGTGGAGAGGAAGAATTCAGGAGATTTGGATTTTGCATGCTGATTTTAAGTCAAACAATATAACAAATGGAACAAATAATGCATAATTTCATTATGAGTCATCCCAATTATATCAAGAATTTGACAGAAACGTAACTAGGAAGTGTAACTCTCTGTTACACATTTCTAATTGCACAAGGGAAGTACACAATATAATTAGAGCTGCAGGTTACACATACAATAACCTTTTCTTTTCCTGTGGTGATAAGTTCTCTAGGAACATTACAAATTTGTTTTGAAATTGCATACCTATCAGACAGCACTCTTTCTACTTGCTGCGTGCTTTTCAAAACATGTCTGCATTTGAAACAGCAGCAGGGAGACTCGTTAATCCATAGGCACTTGGTGTGAGCCACGTGCTGAAGACATTGGAGCAATGATGATGGCTCTTCCATGCTGGGTCAGCACAGCTTTAGACTGGCAGGCTGCAGATGCGACATGCACAGCAGGTAACACTGTGCATTAAAAATGTATAATTACAGCATAAATGAATCATAGAATCACTAAGATTGGAAAAGACCTCTAAGATCATCTAGTCCAATGGTTCATCTATCACCAGTACCGCCCACTGACCATGTACCTCAGTGGTACATCTCCATGTTTCTTGATCACCTCCAGGGATGGTGACTCCACTGCTCCCTGGGCAGCCTAATGCCAAAACCTCACCACTCTTTCAGAGAGTAAATTTTTCCTAATATCCAACTGAACTTTCTCTAGTGCAACTTAAAGCTATTACCCCTCATCCTATCACTAGTTACCTGGGAAAAGAGGTTAACATCCAACTTGCTATAACCTCCTTTCAGGGAGTTTTGGAGAGTAAAGATAGTTTTAGCCAGAATAATCCTTTAAAAGAGGCCAAGTTCTGTCATGCACATCCAGATATTCTTGGGCTTCATGGAGCCTGAAGTCAGAACTGAGCTTTGCTGATGGCAGATATTCCAAAGAAAGGGTGAGTCTAGCATGGGAAAGATAAAATCCCCATGTTGATCTTGGCTACACATTTTAATCCCACCCATGGCTTTTTGATGAAAGAATTACTAAGAAAGTCAGCTGATGTCAGTGCCTTCATTTACAGTTCTAGCTGCTCTCCATTCTCTTTCCTATGGTACAATTGTCAACACCTGTGTCTGCTGCAGCTTTAGAGGGCACACACAGCCAGGCTGCCGGGTGACTGGTCATAATGTACAGCACTAGTGCAAAGCCAGAAATGGTTTGTGTCCTGATGGCGAATTGCAGCCCTGTGTTTGGCCCCAGTCCTGCAGTCTCTGTTGTGCTGAGCACCACAGACAGCCAGGTGTCCTGCAGCTCTGTCCATTAACTGAGTTACCTTTCACAGAGTGGTTAATCACTTCCACATGCTGCTTGATTGTCCCCTTGCCATGCCGACTGGCTCTTTCTCACATTGCTCTTTTTGAGCCTCTTGCCTCAGAGAAAATGACTACATCTGGAGCACTGTTAAATGACCCAGAAGTCTCTGCCTTGCAGGCTGACACTATTTGATGCAAATAGATGGCTTCTTGCTGTGAAAATCTCCTCGGTTGACAATCCATTGGGTACTTCTGATGGTAGTTATCTGAGGAGTTAAAGCACGGGCTCCTCTCTCTGCATATTGACGCTCTCACCCTCACCCAACTGCAGGTATTAAATCCTTCCCGTGCAGTTTCGGAGGAGGCCTTCCTCCTCCCCGTTTGTTCGACAGCTGCTGGTGCACGTTGCTGCTTCTCCTTGCCTTCAGCTTTTGCCATCTGCCATCATTAAGTTGCCCAGGTGTCGGAAATCTTCTTGCTCTTCTCTTGTAAACATTATTCTGCCTTCTCCTTCAGTAACTCAGCCTTCATTTATGTAAAGGCTGATAGATCAGGCTAGCTGTTCACAAACATCTGCTACATTTTGTACTTTACGGGGGTGGATGGGGAACAGAGAATGTATACTTGCTGGCAAAAATAAAGGCAGCTTAACCCTTCCATTACTTTCTATCTCCCAGAGCTTGCTGCCTTCCTGTGCTTCCAGATTAATATTTGCCAGTTGCATGTTACACTAATCAAATATACCATAAAGCACAGCTAATTTTCAGAAACATCAAAGCATCCACGTGTTGTTATAATGTCTATAGCCTCAATGGTACTGAGGAACAGCAGAGATGGGAAATGTCCGAGACAGCTATCAGCAAAGACATCGGAATAATCCTTTTCCCCTCTCCTGCTGGTGCAAACAGGGGCTTTGCTATTTTTTCTGCTCAGATACAAGTCAGGCATCCTTTTATGATTACCCGGAGGGGACATTCAGATTCAAACAGCATCTTTCACAATGGCGGGTAGTGTAAACTATTGAATTCCTTGGGCAGAGATGATGAAATAAAATGATTTCTGGTGTGCCCAATCCTCCTCAGTAAATCACTGAAGATTGACTGTGAGTTTGAGCAGCAACAAAACAGAATCCAACAAAACAGGCTGCTTGCACAATGCTGCTTGCTGGGCCCAGTGGATGTTTACTGCTTAAAGGGCAGTAAAATATGTATCTGAGGAAGCACACCCAGTTGCTGGGGCCAGTCTCCAAGGTGCATGGAGAGTAATTCCAGAATTTCATGCTCCGGTGATTTTACTCTGCTCTGTTTGGGGCTCAGCAGCAGTGCTCTCAGAGCCTGATTTTGTGCGCAGCCATTGGGCAGGGATACTTTCCTGCTCTGAACAGTTCTGCTGAGCAGCAATTGCTGCCTGCTGCTTTCCCATTTGTTAAGCAATGGATTACTGCTCAAACATTTACAGCACATGTTGGCCTAAGCTCTGCGTGCAGTTCTCCCAATTTACTCCTCTCCTGGAATGCCATGATCAGAGGGGTTTCTTCTTTGTTCAGCTATTTCCAGAAGCAGTGTCCCAATCATCTCTGCTGCAATTTCCATGCTTTGTGATGGGTAATTCGTTGTGTTATTCACCTTCCACTGAAAAAAACAAATAGGCCGCTTAGATGCTCTCTGATTTTATATATAGCATCTGGCTGTTTCTTTACCACCTCGTGCTGGCTTTCTCTATCCACATTATCCTATTGCTACAGTAATTTTACTTCTCCAGCAACTTCATCAAGATATTACTTGAGAATTGATCCCTCACCCTTTTTTTCCATCCCCTGCAAATCATTTGCTATGCAATGCTCTCCTTTCTTCGGGACTCAAGTATCTCCTTTAATCTCTTCTTGCTTTTATTCTTTATTCAGCTGCTGCTTTGCTTTGGTGGAATAGTCACTTCTCTGATGAAGCTCATGCTTCTATTTTCATTCTCTCTCTTTTTGAAAGGTCTTTTGCATCAGCGAAATATTTCTGTTTTAGTGCCTTTGATGAGTTGGTGCTGTGTGCTCAGCTCTGCACTCCAGGTACTAAGAATCAAGTCGTGGAGAGAAGATGCAATGCAGGAGGGAAAGTGACTGTTTTGTTGAATGAGGCCATTTCCATTGAAGCAATGATGTGGTATGGGGGCAGAGGAATAAATGCCCTGGGAGCTGGGAGCTGGGAGCTGGGAGCTGTACTGTGAAGGAGCTGTTCTGTAGTGCCGTGCCTCAGCTTCCCCACCTATAAGGCTGAAATAATGGCACTGCTCTGCTTTACAAAGTGGTTTTTGAGCTTTGGCTAGAAACTAAAACATATGTGGATATGTGGTTATCAAAAATTCTCCAAGGGTCCAAAATTCTCAGTGGTCCTCTATAAATCAGGAGTGACTAGTGGGATTTCACTGTGCTTACTGCAGTAGAGTCATTAGAGATTTATACCACTGTGGTCAGTGTTCGGTTTGAAATGTACATCTCCAAAGATATATGGGCTGTATATGAATTTATCTCCCATATGTGAAAAATTTACAGCACCTGCACAAAGCTGCCTCATATTCCCTGCCATCACAACTGCTGAGGACATGGGACGAACTTATGGATAAAGGACTTGGTCAAAAAAAAAAAAAAAAAAAAAAAGGTTAAAAAGGTTGGGAACCAAACTGATGCTTTCTAAGAGAAAATATAGAACGATAAAGCTTTGCCTTTATCACAGGCCAGAGGGGTACTCCTTTAGCATAAACACACTTTTTCCATTGATAAAAGAAATCTGTGCTTTTCATCCTCACTGATAGGTTTTTCAATCCCGCGTATAAAATATTAATGTATCATCAAAGGCTGCAGTGAACAGGACTCCAGAGGAATTTAGCCAGTGAGTTATCTCAGTTTTTAATTACCTAACACTATTTGTTTACATCTGCTTGAAATTATTTTGCACTCATTATGCCTACTGAGGTAATGTTTCATTATTTCTCTACTTACGTGATATTAAAAACAGAACAAAGTAAAAGGAACAACTTGTCCATCAATTCACCTGTAACCTGACCTTTCCTCTGCTCTGGGAAGTTTTGAGATTCTCTAAATTCTTGTGTCTGTACTTGCTCTATTTTGGGACTCTTACAAATAACCTTGGTAGGCAAAGAAGACACTCTGCAAGCTGTGGAACACGTCCCTACTGTTGTGAGGGGCTAAATGCCTAAAATATACATTGCCTATGGATTCATCCAACAGGACCCAAGTCCTGTGCTTCTATTGCAGGGCTCCCAGCCTTAGCCCATAGCCAACGCCTACGTCTTAGTGGAGGGACAATAGAAACAATCTGAAAAACAGCCCCAGAAAGTCTTTACTCCCTCAAATAATGCTCAGTGGCAGTGAGAGCAGCCAGATCTTACAGGATTTCCTTTAGTTAGCTTTCATGCTTATATTTCTAATAACCCTTGGAGCAGCAAACCAGTGTGAAAACAGAATGTGGCCATGCCTAACCTGGGATAATGTGAGGATCATTGATCTGGTGCCAATAGGTGCTACTGAACTGGCAGTAGGTGATGCTTTTCCCACACACCAAGGTGAGGAACACAGCTTTGAGTCCCAGCACTGAAGATGTGCTTATTCTTCCCTCTCTCACAAATAAATCAACCACAGGTATAAATTGTTCTGGACAGCTCAGTCCTTGCAGGATTTCCTGCCAGGCACTGCACTGTTGTGTCAGGAGCCGTGCAATCACTGAACAAAAAGACACTGCCCACAATTACTGGTGCACTTTATTTCAGTGGCCCCTTGGTATTTTAGCTACTGGAACATTCCTTGGCCTGTATGAAAAGTTTGAGATACTCTGTCGATATTTCATGTCATTAATTTTAATATAGCCATCTTTAATGAAATAAAGGAACAAGATTCTACATCTAAATATTTGCTATGAAATATATGTGGTATATTCGCTACTCTGCTCTAGTTCCCGACTCTAGATGGACAAACGTTTTACTCTTAAAAACTTAAAACCCAAAGTGGGATTTTGCTCCAGAGATCTTTCATTCATCGAATGACCCTCAGTGATGTTTGAGCACGATGAGAGAGCCACCTAAATGTATGTCTCAGTTCCTTTGCTGAGTTTTACAAAGGAATTCTTTAACTTTCCTGAAGCCCTTCTGATTTCAGTGGGCTGACAGGAATATAAACGAGAAGGAAATTTCCCCCTTTGCTGGCATCTGATTTCTAAATTGGATTAATCATGACAAGAGCTTCTTTTTATCCAGCAAAATCAGATTTGCTAAAATTTCCTTTCTAGATTCATAAAAATGTTTTGTGAAACGTTTAAAATTAAGTGTGGTTCTTCTCTGCAGTTGGGTTCAAATTTAGCTGAACTTTCAGCTGGACTCTGGTATTCTTTCAGGGTCTGTCTTTGTTAATAACCATATTTCAGTTTCATTACTTTCTCTAATTCCAGCCACTGACCATTCATTTCATTTTTGTAATAGGAGCAGGAGATTAATTGTCCATGCAAGGCTGTTTGAAACAATCCTAGTGCAGCTCGAGTGAAATGCCCTCATTTTTCTTAATTTTCATTAACTCGTCAACTTTACTGTTTGCATGTAGCACAAACAAGTAGTAAAATGCCATATTGCATTCCTGTATGACACGGCTTGGAGGTCTGCCTCATGAGTGATTGAAATGGCCTGAGTGCTCCTGCATCCTGCCCTGGGAGCTGAAAATGACTATTTGAATAACTTGCTGACATAAAGTCAGCACACAGGCACCTATCAGGTCCACAGATCTATGTCCTTTTCCAGGAGTGACCAAAGGAAATAGAGCTGCTTAAGAATTAGATCCCCAGCCAGAAGGCTGTGGATACCTAACAGCCTGTTAGCTGCACCATCCAGAAGCCTTTGGAACAAACCCAAGTAAAACACATGTAATATTCTCAATTCTCTGATATGTTTTAGGGAACAGATTCCCTAATTGCCATGGGAAGGTATATTGTATTTTGTTTCCACTGGTCGTGTGGAAATACAAGTCTTACATTGGTTTTCTAGAACTTTGTTTGTTTCCTACACCCTGATTCTGTACTTTGGCACTGCAAAAGCCTGATTGTAAACTGCTTTTGAAGTAACAAATGTAGAACACTCCAAACATTTAAAAAAAGAAAGCCACCAGCAAAGTAGATAATAGAGGTTAGCTGCTTTTTTGATCTGTCTTTGCTGGAGTCAACATTTAGGGAATCTATCTCCAGACAGGGCTTGGATCCCACTACCATTCTGTGTAATACCTGCTTTGCATATTATAAGAGAAATGTATGATCAATATGACTAAAGGCTTGTTTGTCCAACCTCAATGTTATAAAAACCTTTACGAAAGAAATTGACTGCTTTTTGATGGAAGGAATGCAACATTGTTTTAGCAAAGGCATATTGGGTCACATGAATTTGATTCTTTTGTTTGATAATTTATTTTCTTGATAAAAGAGTGCAGTAGATTTAATCTCTCTGGACTTCAGTACATGACAGTGAAAAGCTTGGTCAAACTGGAGGGAACAGAGATTAGTGGAATTGTGCTGAAAGTCACTGATGGGCTCAGGGAAAATGTAGAATGGACTGGGGAAAGTTTGGGATGCAGTGGCTGCCCCTGGACTCCTTTTAGGATTGCTGTGAGAGGTTGATGGCATTTATGATTCTCACAGGAGTTTATACTCCTCATGAGAATCACGTCATGCATTACTGATGTGAAATTCAGCACTGAGCGTTGCTGAACCAGGGCTGAAGAGGCCCCACCTGGAGTAGAAGGCAGTCCTGGCACAACCCATTCAGAGAAGGTGTGCTAAAGTAGGATCAGCTGCAGAGAAATGCAGCAGGCGCAGCCTTTGTCTGGCATGGAGTGATGTGATTGCTGTCTATAAATGTAAAGTTAACACTGGAGAACGAGGAGAGAGATTTAAACTCGAGGCCAGCTTTGGCACAGGAACAAATAGGTATAAATGGGTCATGGATATACTTAGGAGATGGAAATTCTGAGGTTTCCAGCCATCAGAAGAATCAGGCACCAGATTGGTCCTTTTGAAAAAGAAGTGGAGGTAAAAACAAACTAGCTTCAAGACAGCTTCACTGCTGGTTGAAAGAGATCTTGTGACATGGTGACTTGTGACTGGGCTCAGTGACGCAGAACCCCCTCCCAGTCTGCTGCTTTTCTCATCCTGCCATGAGGGCTTCTGATTCACAGTAATTGTGCAAAACCCTGCAGGGCAGGGGCTGAGGAGAACTTGAAGGAGGTCTCAGAGGAGAAACTTTGTGCCAGTCTGGTGCAAAATTACCAACCGAAGGCCAGCTCTGCGAGTCCATGTGAGAATATCCCCAGTGTGCACGTTTGTGAGTGTCAGCATCTTTCTGTCCCCGAGGCTTGCTCGATGCAGGGTACTCCAGCCAGGCAGCTTGGCTGCACTCCTGCTCCTGCCCCACAGGAAAAAAAGGAGTCAGGCTTCCTTGCAGCTGAAAGATTCATGACCTGTGTCCAGAATTTTTATCTAAATCCTGAAAATAGAACTGGTCTGAGCTTCAACTCCCAGGCAAACAGCAGCAGCAGAAGGTGGAGCAGTGGCAGTCCTTCCCCCTCCTTGTTCCTTGGGCTTTTGCTAAGTGACCTCCAGCTGCTGCTGCTCCTGCTGCTCTGGTTTGGGAGCAGCCCTGAGTCAGGCAGCATCATGGAGCTGTGGCACCTGCAGAAGATACACACTGCTGCAGATGGCTGCTGCTCTGCTGCAGTGCTGCTTGCAGGCCACTGCTCTCAGGGTATTTAGGCACAGCCTCCTGTGCACCCAACCCTGCATGGCTATGGCTTGTGTGGTTGTAGCCTCCTGCTGATCACAGCACCATGGCACAAGGATGCAAAGCGCACTCAGGGCAGCGCTGATGCTCTGCACATCTCGGGGCTTTGCACTTCAACCAAGCTTGCTCATGTCTGCTGGTAAAGGTCTTAGCTCCATGTCACGGCAATGCATCCCAAAGGGTAGCAGGGCTACAGCAGAGTAACAGAAGCCTTATGGAGCACAGTGAAAAGTTCTCCTTCTGCTGGCACAAAGTAGATGTCTCCTTAGCTCATGTAAGAAAGGCGACCTGAGCAACAGCATGGTTGAGATGCCATGTACTCACAGAAGTACCTCTTGACACACTTTCTTAAGAGTGACTGAAGCAACAAGGATGCCCCTCAAATACTTGTTCTTATCCAAGCAAATGCGTTTTCAACTCATGCCCCAGCAGGTCCTGTCTTCGTGGCATAAAGGTACTCACAGAGTCCATCAAATTGCTGTCATGATTAAGTCAGGAAGGAAAGGGGACTGGCTGTTCCTGGAAGTGTCTGTATGCTTTCTTTTAACAAGGCCATGCAGTATCCAGACAGTGTTGTCTGAAATGGAAATAAAAGTGGGTAAGTTAGAGTGCAGGTACTATCAGCGCTTGAGAAGTACTGGCACTTCAGGAGAGCAAGCACTTGAATTTGGGAAGCTTCTGTATGTGATAGGTTAAAGATAGGAAAATAAGCCTAGTTTTGTGATCACTGCAGAAAATACAGTTTCTGAGAGGTGAAGAGCTTGTGTCAAGTACCCCTTCCTTAGGTGCTGGGTGACACCTACCAGCACTTCTCTAGCAGAGAGAGCATCACAGAATTGCTTCTATGGTCCTTTGTCAGTGACAGTGCAGCTTCTCTTTTGCAGAGGAACTGAAAAAATTGTGTCAAAGAGAGGGCATAAATCTTGCCTTTTGACAAAAATAGCAGATAGAAGAACTAAAAAGACAGAAGACAGAAACTGGGTACTTAAAAGTAGGAAAGAAAGACCCAGGCCCATTTTCCAGCGTGAATAATTTTGGGCTTATATTTTCAAGCACTTTCTACATGAGATCCAAGAGCTCAGGTGCAACACTGGGTCTGCAATCATCATCCCAGTACAGATGTCTTGGGGTGACCCTGCACCTCTAGGTTATGGAAGGAAGGAACCTGTTCTCCTGACCCTACTGCAGGCTTTCTTCCAAGAAAGAGCTGCTCTAGAGAAAGAAAACACTTCAGAAATTGATCATTAAGCGTTCACGGATATTGGGAACACCACTTGGGATTACTCTGGTGATGGAGGATGCATTGCCATCCTTTGTCACTGTGTAATATGTGTGAATGTGGACACTGACACTTTTGCTTGGCTTGGCCTCAAGGAGACTGTAGGAATTGGCAGTCACTGTTTCTGCAGTCACCGATCGTTCTGTTGACTTACTGAGCAAAACTTTTTTTCAAGTGTTTCAGTTTGCTTATTTGTATAGCAAATATTTTTCTGTTGCTGAAGATATTTGTAAAGCCAAGCAGTGTCTGTGGAGTGCTTTGAGATCCCCAGCAGTCCAGAATTACTCTACTCCACTGGAGTGGGCAGGGGGTGCTGCTCAAACCCAAGGTTGTGCTGACCTTGGCTGCTGGACGTGACTGAGCTGCCTTTTTTGTTGCTGTTAAAAGTAGATGCAATGAAAACAGTTCACTCTCTTTTGCTGTTTTGGCAGATTCTCTTTGTGAGAGCTTGCTTCAAGTCAAATGGTCAAATTGTAAAAGGTTTCTGTCCATCTGGTAGATGCCTCAGAATGAGAGGAAGCCAGCAAAGATGACATCACAGCATATATCAGCTGCCTGAACTCAGCTATTACAGAAGACTTTTCCCATCACCTCATCTGAGTATTAAATAGCTGAGGAGTAATTATGTCTAATATTTCCTGATCTCTTCCCTCTTTGCACATGGTAGGCTGTTCTGTTTCTGAAACACTGGCCTCATGTTCATGGCATTTGGCCTGCAGCAGTGAGGTTGACTCCAGCCTCAGAACGTCTAAAGCATTTTCTTCTAATAGATTGCTCACCGTAAGCTAGAAGTGCGTCACACACCAGCCAGTTATTTCCACATCATAAACTCCTAATGCTTCTTCAGACTGATGGGGTTTCATATTTGCTAAGACCTGGAAATATGCCAAATATTCTTCCATGCATGATCCTTCTTTTATTTTAGCCACTGCTGAGCTAATTGTTGGGTATTTCTGGTGCTTGAAAGCTCCTCCATTTGTTTCTGAGAATTAGCTTATAGCACCATCCACTCTCAGCTTAGCAGCACCCAGCATAGCAGGGACAGGAAACAGTTGTGCTGCGATGTCACATCTCAGCAAGGCCAGCAGGTTTGCATTGCGGACATTCTCAGGGCTTCAGGGAATTCCTGGGGCTGTGAGCTGAGCTGTCCTCACGTCCAGGATCCCGCTTGGTGTACTTCCAAACATTTTCTTGGAGCTCTGTGTGCTGCTGTTTCTCTTCTTCCACGTCTCTTCCTTTTTTCCTCCTCTGCTTGCCTTCCCCACCCAAAACCAAGTTAAGCAGCCTGGCTGGGAATTTTGAATTATCAGTGTTTGCTGGAAGGTGCTTGAGAGGGTGGTTAGAAAGTGTGGGCACTGAGTGCAGATTTTTTTCAGTGGTGGCTTGACTTCTGCCCTCAGATCTCCAGTGTTCCTGCTGGGATGCAATTGATTTCTGGTCCCAAGAACCAAAATTCAACTCTAGTTCATTAATCGCTTTGCAACCTGGTTTCTTATGGTCTTACCAGCATGTTTTACCTTCCACAAGCTGTCCCACCTTTGAAGTGCTTCCTCTGCTCACTTCTCCTTTTAATATACTCCATTTATGGCAACACTTCAGTACCTGTTAGCTGAATTTGCCGTTTTCCCCACTTACTCCAATCCTGATGTGCTTCCCAGAGTCTCCTGCTAATCAACACTGGTTAAGACTGTGCCAACTTGCCAGCAACAAACCCTTCTTTATTTTTTTTCGTGTGTGTACAAAGCTTCAAGCATAACAATCTGCCTCAGTCCTGAAGCTAGGCAGACAGCATCTCAGGCTGAGCAACTATCTTTGGCAGCTTAAAAACAAAGATAATACATTTGGCCATTTATCAGTAATGAAAGGTAATCATTGGTGTGATGCAAGAGTTTATGAGTTTATTTAACTAAAAATGAGTTTGATTTTGCACAAGAATTTTGCAAGGGACTCACACTCAGCATAGCTTTATTGCAGTGTTTTAAATCCCTCCTCTTTCCTTTTTTAAGGTTAATGCAGTTGCATTCACACAAAGGTAAGAATGCATGTATTCTGCTACAGTGTACTTTGTTCTCCAGAAGCTAGGTGTTAATTACATTCACAGACTTGCTTGCATATGCACATGCATGCAAATACACACCGGCGCATGCACGCCTGGTTTGTTTTCTCTTTGCCCTTTCTAAAAGCTCTGACCTTGTACCAACTCTTCTCCTGGTGCTACAGGAACGGCTCCTTCCAGCTCTGCAGAGCTGTTCTCCACAAACAAAAGATTTTTCTCCTCAGTGCACGGCACGAAGTACCTGCAAGCCTCCACTCCTACATCCTGGCTGCCCGGGCTGACAACAGTCCTCACTGTAGACAGAGAACCCTTCAAATATCAGCTCCCCTAGGAAATACATATCAAAGGACGGCAATAACAGTAATACATTCCACTTCTACCACACTTCTCATCACAGGACAGAAAAGCACTAGATCAGTGCTAGGTTCTGACTACATGCTTGGAAAATAACTGCAGAAGAAGGGTGCACTGGTATCTTAAAGCCTAGAAGAAAATATCTTGACTGCAAACATCACCCTAATGCATGCTGTGGCCATGGCCAGAGGCAGGATGGGAGCTCTGGACATGGCAGGCAGGCAGGCAGGCATCAGAGCATAGAAGGAAAGAAGGAGGGAAAGAAGGAAGGAAGAAGGAGCAAGGCAGCTGCAGTGATGAGATCCTGCTTTTACTGCGTTCTGACTGTGTGAGTCAAACTGGTTCAGCCGAAAGCATCTGTAACTCACAGCAAGCTGTGTAAATCACTGTAAACAAAAGCCAGCAAATCCCCTCCCCTCTACCTGCATACCTGCTGATGTATATTCTTACAGCATCCCTACTTACACAGCAGTGTAAAGATGGGCCAAATCTCACACCGTAAGATAGATGAAACCTCTAAACATTTTATGATGTTTAGAAAATAGATTAAACAATGCAGTAAGTTTACCGTGACTCATAATGCACAACAATTAATAACAGGAGCACAGTTACTGCCCAAATCCCTATAAGCACAAAACAAAAGCCTTCCTGTAATAAACACAGCGTTGTGCTATACTGCTTAATTCCACCCCAAAACAATTCAAATCCCCTCTGCCACCGGAGGGCTTTGCAGTTATCAGAAATCCAATAGATGAAACCGAAAAGGCATCGCAGAACCGAGACTGTCCAAGTTAAATCCCAAGTTTCTCTGTAAATCCATAAACAGAACATAAAAATCATTAATTTATCTCCTGTCTTCACATCCTCCTGACAACTTTGTATCCTAATGTATTACTGGTGGCTTTTCCCAGCAGCTGGTGACAGTCAGAAGAAAATCAGGAAAGAAAGGGCATGTGGCTACCAGCACAGACCCGGGCATCATGCATCCTATACCCTCATGGTCAAAATACTTAACCTTTTTACGCCCCATCTCCCTCTCTGTCCTGGATAACAACTGCTGATTTACTTCACAGGGCTTTTGTGAAGCTCCATTTGTCAGTGCCTGTGATGTATTATTTATTGTCAAAGCCATAAACAGTTGCATCCTGAAGATGCTGAGCACATCAGCTGCATCTTGATTTCTGCCAAAACCTGTCTCATTTAGGACAAATCCTTTCTTCTCCTTCACTACTGTAATAGTATTTTATTAAATGATGATCAAATTTAATAAACTAATCTGCATGTTTGGAGCCACAAAATCAGCTCCCAATTAAAGACCTGCTCTAATAGGGGAAGTTCCAGGCAAAGCCTTTGGATCTGCGATGCAGTGGTGGCAAAAATCTTTCCCAGTTTGCAGGACTCTTTGGAAAATGCTTGCAATGGGTGTCCTGCAGGGTGTCTCCAGCAAGGTGGTACCTGTGTCTGAAGGACAGCTTCTAGGGTATGTCCTGCATAGATGCTTAAAGAGGATAAACATGTGAGGAAGGAGCTGAGCAGAGCCCAAAAGAAGCATGTATCTCTCAGTTAATTCTACAAAGGGTAAATGTGTAGAAAATATGAAAGTACATTTTCTATGAATCTTGGTGGGAAATATTAAATTAATTATTTATATTTATTAATTATTTATATTTAATAATTATTAAAACCAGGCTTGGTTTTAATAATTATTTCTTTCTTCTGGAGATTCTGGTCTATCAGACTCCCTTGTTCCTGTTACAAAACCCAATGACAAACTAGGCAGCAGCTAGATTTAACATCCTGACTGACCTTATCTAACTGACCTTGCACCAAAGCAGCACAGCGTGCTGCCAAATTTCCCAATTCTCTTCAGTATCTGAAGTCTCAGGGGCAACATTTCCTAAACAATTTTGCATCTGCTGACCTTATCACATCAGCCAGAAACAAAGTTGCTGGGCATTCAGGGGGCATACGAGCACACTGCAAAGAAGGAGGTCTGGGTGCAAAGCTCTCCTCTAGTTGTGCCAAAGCACGGGCCGGCCTGGCTGATGCAAAGGGCTGAGGGCAGCAAGGGCTCTTGCTGTCATTAATCTGGCCTCCAAATTTCCAGGGAGGTGATGGAGTCACCATCTCTGGAGGTTTTCAAGTAAAAGTTAGATGCGGCACTGAGGGACATGGTCAGTGGGCATGGGGAGGGGGAAGGGGGAGGATTTACGGTTGGACTGGGTGATCTTAGAGGTCATTTCCAACCTTAATGATTCTATGATTCTATGAAATTCATCCGAATATCAGTATTTGACCCAAATCCTGTCACACTGCGGATGTCTGAAGATGGTTTCAGTGATACAAAGTACTGTGTTTCCAAAGAGTTCCAGTTTAAGGCAGAGCTCTATCCAACAGTTACAATTAGAAAGAAAAAGAGAATGTCAGAAACCTCTGTCATGGCTCTTCAGAAGAGTTTTATCTTGTCGCTTGTTATGCGAGCAAAAAGTGGGCTTAATGCAAAATGCCACTGGCTTTTCAATCATTAATGACACAATCAACTAAAACACATAATCTGTTGCAGTGAGTACAGTGTTTGTAAACACGTGCAATTAAAGTGGAATAAGATTCAATTATAATGGGTTATGTGTGCATAATAATGCAGATCATGCAATTCTTATTAGTCGGGCTGTAGTCTGAGCTCAGTTTGGGAGGAAATTATATTGAAATGTACTATAATGAAGAAGAAATTTTAATGAGAAGACAAGGTTGAAAAAACATTACTCAAAGCAAGAGAAATGAAAGCATCTGGAGGCAGAATGCAAATGACTGCACAGAGCCATCTGACTACATTGCTGGTGCTGTGCCAACATCACAAATGTACACTTAGCCACTGCCAGGACCTGGGCAGAAGTGGGCATTGCACAGGAGCAGGGTCCATGCTCCCTACCGCTGCCTTTTTCTGGTCATCTGCTTTTTGGGTGGGGGCAAACGGTACTCCCAAAGATGTTTAACTTCATTTTTCTCCATGTTTTCTTCAGATAAGCACATGGTTAAAGTCCAAGGTAGATGTTATACGTTTCCTTTCCCTTTGTTTTATCACCCACAGGAGTTGATTTACTCCACATGAATTGCTTTAATTAACTGTTGTGAGGAGGGGAGCAGGACCAGACTACTCAAAAAAAGCACAGAAAATCACTGGTAAGCAGCACGTAGCTGGTACTGAGCACAGGAGAGCTGATCTCAGCTGAAACATGCAGACCTTGTCTAATTCTGGAACAGACAGCTCACCAACTACTTGATAAAAACCAGTTATAATGGGTACATATGTATAACAATGCAAACAGTGCTGCTCTGATTAGAACAAGGCGTTGAATTGACTTAATCAATATCTGAGAAGTGAAAGCAATACAGCGTATGAAGTTAAACAAAATAGATGAGAACAACAAGGTGCTGTGTTGCATTAGTTACACAGTTCTTAGGAAATTGAAATCCTGAGGAATTACTGGCATCAGCTAGGCAGGGCATTAAGGATATCTGCCCTGAACTTGTTGCTGTCAGCTCAAGCAGCTTCACTGAAGAACATAGAGAGGAATTTCTGTGGAGTAGCAACAAGTGACTGCAAGTGTGGGAAATTAAATGGGAAATACAGATGCAAACCAGAGGAAAACTATGTGCATGCATCTTGCTCCCAGTGTAGCATGAACCGTAAATGCACTCAGACAATCAAAAAAAAAAAACATTCCAGGGACCAGAATCCCAACTCTTCATTCTGAGCAAAAGCTCACAAGAGGAAATTTGAAATTCTGGGAAGGAAATGATGCTGTCACTACAGCTCGCAGTGAGCGGAAGCCTCACACAGACGAGGCTATGTGGCCTCCCTTGTCAGGAAATGCTTATGGCTCGTCAGTCTGTATTTCCTTTTTCTCACTTTGGACTCCCCGTACTTCTTTATACACCCTTCCACGCTGCTGAATTTTCCCCTGTTTGGTGTTTCTGCACTAGGCTATAATGTCTCTCCACAGCCATTTCTCTGAGTGGCAGTGTATTACAAATTCAGCTCTTCCAGTACTGATTTAGCTCCTTTAATCTTATAAATGAGTCTCTCCATCCCCTTGATAATTTTTGTTGCTCTTCTCTGAACTCACTACAATTTTTCAATATCTCCTTTCTAATAAGTTCCCCAGAATTGAACACAGTGTTCCAGGTGCAGAAGCAGCAGAGCAGCATCCAGGTGGGCAGGAGCCGGGCTGCCCCACATGCGCTGCCCTCCCCAATGCCCTGTCTCATTCCCAACTTATCCTCACAGGTTTTGAATCTCCTTTCCTCCTGCCAATGAAAATTGATTGGTTTCTTCTCTTCCAGTGCAGGGAAATCTGGTTAAATTCTCCTGTGCTGTACCCAACCCTGAATGCATTTTGTAATGCCCTTATCCAGCTGCTTCTGCCTATGGATCTTTTGTGGAGGTTTTTAGTTCCTCCTAATGTCATCTCATCTTATTAACATGTCACTTTCTCCCCTATTTCTATATAAACAGGCAAGACCTTAAATAAAACTTCTAAAACTTTGTGGTTCTTCTAAGGATTCCTCATCTTCTATGCTTTGTCGCTCTCTGTTAACCCCTCTTTATAGCTTTCTAGCCTGTTTTCAATCAAGAAGGGAATGTTCATCTCCAATCTGATTTAAATTAATTTTTCTAGAAAGATTTCATGAGGCACAGTATCAAACACTCTACTCAGATGCAAATATATTACAGCTCCAGTGTTCCCTTCATCTCTTAATTTTCTGTTCCTATCAAAAAAGCAATCAGGTTTGTCTGGTGAGATTTATTTCCACTAGACCAATGCAGTCTGGGGCTTTGTGCTGCTGAAGCTGCTGAACTCTCATGGCCAGAATTGCCTCCATGGCAGCTGGATGTGTAGGCACCTCCAAAAATCAGTGTTGGGGTCATTGTTATGTTCATCCTACACTGGAGTTCTGCTAATTGAGAGTTCTGTCTTAATTATAATTACTGCCAAGACTTTGACGGGGTGCAGCATCCCTGTAGGGCGTCCCAGGGTTGTGGTCCCTCCACCTGCTAAGAGCACAGCCCTTGTCCTGCAGCAAGGTCACCCCACACTGCTCAGGAAGCCCTGCAGCAGCACGCCTCGCTTAACACCATCTGCAAAGCACCCGCTTCCCTGCCAGGGCTCTCAGCAGTGGCATGGTGCCTGGCCAGGATGGGGACCTCCTGCCTGCAGTCTCTTGACAGATTGAGGAGCAGTGAGCTCCAGGCAGTGGTGGCCTTTGTCATGAGGGACTGCAGCCACCCGGGGATAAGTGTGGGACCTCTGGATGGACCAGGTTTCACCTGGCTGCATTCCAAAGCAATACGGATTTATTTCAGAAAGGTAGAGTTTTCAGCAAGACGTGTTTTGGGATCATTTATTTCCCCTTCTAAGTGTCTGTACGTGCTTTTCTTTAGTCGCCTCTCAGTCTTCCGTTTACAATTCAGGAGGGCACAGTATGATACAGGCAGTATGATATTTTTGCCACTTCCCCCCGTATCCTGGGCTCATCTATATCAGCTGATTTGCATGTACGATTATTTTCCCTCAAGTATTTTCTCACATGTTGACTAGGAAGAGATATTTTATTGGCTTTTCCTCATTTCTAAATTGTTCACATTTCTTTCATCTGTCTCATTAAAGATAGATTCTAGCAATCATTAGCTTCATACCCACCCTAATTTACTAATTAATGGACATTCTCTCTCATTCCCCTGACACTCATGTAATAAGTGTCTTCCGTATTCCCTTTAAATTCTTTGGCAGCATTAATTCACTCTGAATTTTTTTGCTGTCCTCATCCATCCCCTGCTGAGCATTAAATGAATCTGTATTCTTGTTTGATTTCTTCCTCACCATTTCCTATTTTCAGTACAGGTTTTTTTAACCTCCCATCTCTGAGCGTTCCTCATGCAGTCTCTGTAATTGCAGCACATAGCAATTTTTTCATGCACACATATTAGTCATGCAGATTTGTGGACACTCAGCTGCCATAGAAATTGGATGGGGTAAATGTGGAAATGGCCCTTTGTGAAGAGTGGGTGTGGGACTGGTCAGGATGGGGACCACTGCCATTGGTCCTCTAAAGCTGACTGCCTTCCCTCATGCCTTCTTGCTCAGAAAGAGCAATAAACATCTTTCCCTCAGTAATGAGTTCCTTTAATAATTAGTTAATATTTGTATAGTGCTTTGAAGATGCTAAGTGCTCAGTAAGTGCACACATTATTTTTGGCATTTCAGAGCCTTTTCAGACTGTACGGGCAGCACCTAGTTCTCAGCATTAATGAGTTACATAGACATTGCTTAGGGGGAGATGTGTTTAGCAGGATGAGTTGCTATCTCTCTGCTATTTTGTAGGAGAAGGAATACCTAGCTCCACTGACCCCAGGGCAGCTGAGAGCTTTATCCTGCTGCAAAGGGTTTCTTCTGGGTGGGAAACACAGCCTGACCTTGTCCAAGGCTGCTCCCAACACAGTCCAGTTGCAAGTCCTTTCTCATATGGGGATCTGGTGGGATGAGGGGAAAAAGGTAAATCCTCTCCTTCTGGACCAGCTAAATTGTTGGTTTTTTGATTTCAGCATGGACATTGGTGACGTTATGCTTGGTGCTGAGCTATGTAGTTACTTGATAGGATATATCAAAAGCAAATGGAAGTGTTGGCGTTATGGGTTATATTGTTCTTACAAACATACTTAAAGCTCCTAGATAAGTCATTATTCTGGGAACCTAATGCAAGGCAGCAGGTGCTACAGTTCCCCCGCCGAGTCTATTTTCAATATTAATTATCTTGCTGTGCATTAAGTAGTTTTTGTTTTTGCATTAAAAGATTTATGAAGATTAGATGATTAAAGTGACAAAAACTAATTTTCTCAAGCACAGCCCCTTGGCAGCAGCCAATTGCAAAGAGAAAAATACAGGCATTTAGGTGGTGTGGAAGGGTGGTACAATGAGTAAGTTATTGTATGGAGAAGAAGGACCAGTGGGAAATGCTGTTCTATCACCAACGTAGCTGCTGTCCTGCTGGCCATACACTTGTGCTGTGTTGATGTGGCAGCCATTCATTTTAATTCCCAATAAAGCAGATTTTTGTCTGAGAAATCAATTTCTCCATATGAAAACCAGTGACAGGAATGGCTATCACTTGCAGACATGACATCTGCTGCAAAGCTAAGCTCAGTGTGACAGCAGGATATGCCTTGCTTGCTCTTTGAGGAGGAGGGGAGCTCTGCGGCCGGGTCTGGTTTCATGGCACTAAGCTGGGCTGCCAGGTGAGTGCCTCTCACAGGGGCAGCTGTCACTGGAAGGAGATCTTATGGCTGAAGGAATCCCTTGTGTAATAGCAGGGTTTGTACCTTAGCTCCCTTGCTGCCAGCTGATGAGGAAATTCTGAAGGAGAAGTCGCAGCTCTGCATTCTGGAGTCTGTACAGAGTATGCTTTTCCTTTTCTTTCCCCTGGTTATAAACATGGTGACATATAGGCAGCATAAGTTGTTTTGCTGTAACAATCTTTCCTTCTTGTCAGGTAGATGAACATACATAGTACTTGCTAATGCTAAAGCCATAGGCATTAAAATCACTGCTGCCATTAGCATGGTCATCCCCCATTGCACAAATGAAAGTGAAAAAGCAAAAGGTGCTCTGTGGAGTACAGAGCTAAGAAGCTGAGGACATGTAGGAGAATTGTACTGATTATTTTGTGTATTGCATGGATCACTTTATGCAGTCTTTATGATTTCTGTATTTTGGAACACTTCCCTTCATTGACTAGCACTCTGAATAGATGATTTTTGTATGAGTTTGCTGTCATTAGTGTCACGAATTTTTTTTTGTTAGTATCATAAAGTCTTTTCAGTGCCTTAGAATTTATTACAGGTTTTAGAAATGCCTACATTTATCCATTTTACACCTTCATTATCTGATCTAGCCTCATCATTGCACCAAATACATACAATGGGATTATCACTGCTGTCTCATTTCATTATATTTCCCATTTCTTAGAAATAAAAGCACTAAAAAATTTATAAGAAGAAATGCCTTAGCATAATCAGCCCCAATATTATTTACATCTGAATCTTGGGTATTGACAGAATACGTCCGTGACTCAGGGGTGACACAGTGTGTATTTTAGGCCAATGCTGGTAGATTGGGCCCAAGAGAATGACAATGCAGGATCCCAAAAAGCCTCTGAAAAGCCTGAAATACCCACAGTGAGCCTTCTGCTTTCTCAACATCCACAGTGAAGGTTTCTCACAGCGCTAAGTATAATATCTGTCCTCAGAAGATGAATTTGTCTTACTAATCATGTCTGATGTGATCATTTTCCCTAGTTCTTCTAAACTGAACTTCATGCTTTGTGAGGCTCCAGAGCCAGCTGCAGGGAGTGGAAAGAAGGGAGAAGGTACAGGGGAAAGGAAGGTGCAACTGTCTTGAAGATGGGCATTAACAACACCCTCTGATGGTGGCAACTGTTGTTCAATTCTTATGTTGAGAGGGATTTTTAAGGATCAACTAAATAGAAAGTAAATCCAAGATCAGAGGAAAGAGGACAGAAAGACAGCTTCAAAGTGCGTGACATGAGGTGACTCTTGATTAAGAAAACAGCCTGTCCACAACGGGAAGAGAAAGTGCACTTGGAGACTAGGACAGCTCGATGAATATCCCTCTTGAGAGAAAGCATTGTAAAAGCTGACCTGAATCCATTTTTAGCAGTGACTGTTCTTCCAGCTGGAAGTGTTTTCCAGCTACACTAAACTCGCAGTTCATAATCAGGATTTGCTATGCTGGACTCTGCAGTGCTGGTTCTCAGCCACCGACACTTGGAGGAGGACAGCCTCGTCCTCTGGCAGCATGATGTAGCTCATGCCACTCTTTGACCACAAGCAATATGGAGTTACAGGAAGTCTTGCAAACTGCTGCAATAAAAGCAGGTAATTATCTCTGTATTTTAGGGAAGCTTACAACAAGTCAGTGTTAGTAGTCCCAAACACAGTGCATCAGCCATGTTAAAGGCTGAAGGGAAAAGCTCCAGTTTCTCAGTTTGCAATGTAGTGTTAATAAATCAACCTACAGAGAAAATATTGGAAGTATTTTGGAACAAATGATGTGATAGAAAAGGCACATTTCATCCAACAAGTCAATTACTACACCCACTGATATTTGTTAAGATTCAATTTGGTGAAAAAAGAAATGTGTGCTTCTGCTACAAACTCTGGCCCACTTCCCATAGATACTAATCCTCAGTTTTTAGCCAAAATTTGCTGATGCATTGTCTGACACAGAAAAGGGCCTCCGAGCTCCGACATAAAACATAATTACAGGAGGTATAGTAAAAAAAGGGCAAGAGATGATGAGGGGGAATGGTTTTAAGCTCAAGGAGGGAAGGTTTAGTTTGGATGTCAGGGGGAAGTTCTTCACAGAGAGAGTGGTGAGGTGCTGGAACAGGCTGCCCAGAGAGGATGTGGACGCCCCATTCCTGGAGTTGCTCAAGGCCAGACTGGATGGGGCCGTGGGCAGCCTGGTCCAGTATTAAATAGAGAGGTTGGTAGCAGGGGATTGGAACATTGTGATCCTCGAGGTGTCTTCCAAGCCATTCTTGTAGTGCTGAAGACATGCATGGTGCTTGCTCTTTTCCAGCAGCAGAATACCCAGTACCAGTATCACTACATTAGATGCAGAACATGCACGCAGACACATGCATATGCCTGTACTAAAAAGCATAAACTGCCTCCTCTTTGCTCAAAGTCCAACTGCCTGCAGCAATATCAACAAATGCCATAGAGATGAGAAATAACTCTCCAATTCCCAGTGCAAGAAAGCTGTGGTGTGTGCATGTCCACAGAAGGGAAACGTGAGGATTTGGCTAATAGGTAAGAAGTCAGAATTGATTCCACACAAAAACGTCTTATGAAAGCTTGTCTATTCATTGGGACCTGCCTTGTGTCTGGGCAATGGTGGCAGCTGGGTGAGTCCCCAAGATATGCTGGGGCTTGCATCTCTGTGGGCACCAGTGCCTCCAGCATCAGGATGGATTCCCCAGGTGCCTTTCTGTTCTTAGCACTTGGGAAGCTGCACTTTGCTGACACGTTTTCCTAGAGGCTGTGTATCCACACAGACAGGAAGAGTTTGCTCTATGAAGCAGCAGAGGAATGAAAGTGGCTGGCAAAAGGCAGGTTTACAGCATGATAACAGCATTTTCCAGCTGCTCCCATTGCTACACCCCACCATCGCTCTTCTCTGCCATCCATCTCATTTTCACCACATATCTGAGACCTTGTTCTGAGCAGCACAGTGTAATCCTAACACATCAGCATGCCAGGCAGCAGCTGCCAGAGCTCACGTATAGGCCTCAAATGCATTTGTTGAGAGCAGGGTTCCCAGATGGGCACAATTAAACAGTCATTCTCTGAGATGTGCCTGATCATGCACCATTCCTTTGCTAAATGAGGATTAACATTTCAAAGGATGCACAGTCTCTATGGCCACTTCCTTCAGGCAACAGCCTCGTGTGTTTCTGCTCTCCTTCCCAGGGACAAATCATAGAATCACAGAGTCAGGAAGGCTTGAAAAGAGCACTAAGATCATCTAGTCCAACCACTGACCCATCCCCACCATGCCTACTAAAACACGTCTCTTGGTGCCCATCTACACATTCCTGGAACAACTCCAGGGACAGTTAAACCACCTGTGCACGTTCTTGACCTAATGGGGTTAAGTCCTATCATAATGATAGCAGGAGCTCAGTTTAACTCCTTCTTTTTCCCTTAGTAGCACAAAAAACTAAACTATAGCTACAGATAAAACATGCTGGAGATCGTGATCTCGGGTCTTCCCTCTGCAGTCCCCGCAGAAAGCAGCACAGCCGGCTGCACTGCTGGTGCACACGACGGCGACCGAGATGCTTCCGAAAAGCACTCAGTGGGGGTGCGGAGCTCTGCGGCATCCCCCCGCCGCGCCTCCCCGCCGCTCCCAGCCCATTGCTGGGGGAAGAGCAGCACCTAGAGGCCCCGGGCGGCCCTGCCCTGGGCTCCGCAGGCACAGGAGTCCCCAGGGCTCCGGGACTTGGGAGCAATTTGCACTTCTGGCGGCTGGGAGATTTAGAGATGAAACCAGAACCAACCCAACCTCTCTGAATCCCAGACCCGCTCCTTCCGCGTTCAGCCCTGCCAGCCTCTGCGTGGAGGTCTGGCAGAGAGAAAGAGTCCTCCAATGCTTCACTTAAAGGTTGGAGGTTGGGGTGCGATGGCCGTGTGCCACCTATCTGTGCTGAGCCGTTCGTGGTGCTCTGCCTGCTGGACCGGACCCACGTGGTCAGTGTTCTGTGAGAAGCTGCTGCAGACCAATGGCTTTCCTATAGCCCTCCTCTGATCCCAGCTTCTGCTTTAAAAATGTCACTGCAGTAATGGGTTTCTGTAGGATTACTGTAATTCAAAAGGTCGCGTAGGCAGTAATTATCCCATGTGTTTAGCTTAAGGATCTCAGAAATACAATGTTAATTCTAATTCTGTCATCCCAGATGGAATAATTAACTTCTGCTTGCAGGTGACTATAAACACTGGGCCTAATTTTTGGGAGAGATTTCACCAAAAATGTAGATCTATGCCTTCAATGTATACCAAGATTACTTCAGATGTTGAATACACTTTTAGCAATGCAAAGTTAATAGGATTATGTTTAAAATCTCTGAATAAGTGTTTCACAAGCAGCAAGAGCGTAGGATAAACAGTAATTTGCTCTTCATTAAAGAGTCCAAAGGGCAAATTTTGAAACCACCCCCTTGACTTTAGAAACCTGAAAATTAATAAAGATGAATTTTGCCCAGTGTTTGGATAGAGGAGCCCAGAAGTCACACTGACCTCATTTTGTGTGCAGCTTTTGAGCTGTGTCCATCTACGTATTTTGTCTAATTAAAATCTTTTATTCCTATAGGCTTGAAATGATGGTATGACTGCATCCTTCATGCTGGAGTCTGTTCTGAATTGACACGATCCAAAGATTTGCATCCTTTGCTATCAGCATTTAGCCACATTAAATGCACTGTCAGGAGTTTGGTGGTGAAACCTGAAGCCCTAATTCTCACCTACACACAGCTGAGTTAAATCTTTATTTCAGCTCCTAAACTTTAGGTGAGAAGGCAAGCTGTAAATGTCCACTGATTCCTGGGCCCTGCTGGTACCCAGGTTGTGGGATAGCAGTCTGTTCCTGCCCCCCCTGCACTCCATATGACTTCTGCAGCACTGAGAGCACAACTGTTGGGTTGAAGAAATGTCATGTTCAAATGTTATAGTCAGACAAATGTGGGTTTCTTTCAGCAGATCTTTTTTAGTTCAAGTTAATCCAGGTAAAATCTTTAAATGAGGGCTGAGGATGGAACCCTGCAGTGGAGGACGAAAATGAATACTAACACAACATTGTCCTTTTCTAAACAGACCGGGGTAAGAGTATAAGGAAGAAACAGTCCATTTAGTGGGAGAGCTGATGAGTACATGGAGACCTCACCTTGCCTCTGCCTATCGCTGCTTGGGCCGGTGGTGGATTCATCCTAACCCTGTGGGCTGAGCTATTCCTGAGATGTACAGCCCTTGCAGTTGCTGACAACGATGGCTATGACAAAAGCTGAGCTCATGGAAAGGCTGCGCACGGGACAGATGAGCAATACAAATGTAGACCAATACAAATTGGAGCAGAAGAGCATTCTGTGTGAAGATGTGCTTTTCCAGCCCTTCCCATTGATCTTAATTTAAGGTAGGCCCAATCCTAGCATAGACAGAACAACACTAGGGACATAAACATCCCTTAAGACATGGCCTCAGTTCTGTATTAAAGCCTTTTAATACATAATCTGTATTAGCCTTTACACAAGAACTTTGACAAACATATAAATATATATTAGAAGACAGTCCTGGAAAAAAAAATGGGCAAACAGTGGATAGAGACATAACCAGAGAAAAAGGAGAAGGGAAATTACTTTCACAAGAGAGGCAAGTCCCTTTGCCAGAGACACTTTGCTCTTTATACACTCTTTAGAGCCAAACAGTTTATTTAATCTTGTTTTGCTTCCCTTCATTTCTCATTAACCTTCAACTTATGCAAGCTATGGTTATATTCTATTCAAAAGCTTTTATGCAAGACAGGTGTTGTGGTAACTTAGTGCTTTCACCATGCCCTGCTAACCATCAAGCTAGCAAGATAACTCATCACTGCTCTCCCTGTGCCTGGCAAGCTGGAAGGCAGTGCCTTTGGATGTTGGTGCTTGCAATGGTATCTGCATTTTCATTTGTGGGGTTTATAATATGCTGGTCACCACTTCCAGCTAATTAGTAATGGTATATAGAGAGTCCAGACCTGGGAGTAACTGTACGTTTAGTAATAAATCAATATGACTGTGTGTGTTGGAATTGCTGAGACATGGCCTGATTGAGCACCTGGGGAAAGGACACAGCCCTGGGAGCACAGGTGAAGGCAATTCATGTGTGTGACCAGAAGGGGTGGAGGCTGGCTGCACCTCTCTTAGACCTCATTTAAGGGCTGACTGCCACTGTTTTTTTGTTTGTTTGTTTTGTTTTTTGAGATCTTTCCTTTGTAGAGCTTCCTCTGCAAGCCTGGAATCTCAGAGATGGGCGAGAGATCCTTTCCCTTCTTCTGTAACATCTTCTCATTGCTATGATCCTTTTGCCCTTTATACTTTGTAGCATCTTCCCATTGTGCTGGCCTTTCTGTCATTATACTGTGCATAAGATCAAAACCTGTGAAAATCAGTAAGGCACAAGAGCGGGTTGGTGTATGTCAGTGTAACTGCAGGATTTCTTTATGCTGGTTGGTCAGACACCAGCTCTAGGCTGCTGGAGCGTTTCCTTAGAACAGCATTTGGAGCAGGATTTTGCAGGCACACCAGGGCAGCTGTAGGGCAGGGCAGTGTGAGGCAGCAGAACAGGTTGCCTGCATGCATCTCTTGGCGTTAATTACAATTGTTGGACTTCCGTGTGTTCCTTCACCACCTGTGTTTCAGGTGCAGCTAAATCAGGCATAGCACTATAAATGTTTTGAACTGTGGCAGTGATGCTGGTCTGGAAACTATGCTAACAGGAAAATCTACAAAGCACCTTAGGTTATTGTCCAGACTGTAAGTAACCTTGCTTGATTTTATAGTAGGTATTAGGCCTGATGGTGTTCTGTTTGTTTGAGTGAAAGGGGCAAAAGTAATTGCTGTCTTACTCAGTGTTGTGAATAACTGAAGTCAGCAAGGTCAGTATTGGCTATGAGGCCCATTTCTCTTGTTGAATTAATTTTGGTGTACAAGATTACATCAGGTAACAAGAAAGCACTCATTGACTGAGTACTGCAAAGCTTTTCATAATTGCAGTTATTCCTTTTTGTCCTTTATTAATAAACTGAATCTGTACTAGAACTGTGTATGTAATAATGTATTTAAAGACAGAAATAAGTTCCTTTTCAATCTCAAAAACAAGAATTATCCAGCTTCCTGAGAGGGAAAGGTTGAGTTTCCCACAGTAGAAAAGGAAATTTGAAGCCCAGTCCTTGGCTAGGATCTCTCATTACCTGTAAAAGAGCCAGGAAATGAAGTTGGACCTCTCATACTTCAGCTGCTCTGTAACTAGGGCTATTCTCCAGTCCCTTTTTTGTGCAAGTCATCAGACTACAAACATGATAATTAGACTGGTAGAAAAGTGCTTAACATTGAATATTTTTAGGATGTAATCATTCCAGCCGCAACTAGTAGTAAAAGCATTGCTCTTAATGTCAAAGACAGGGAAACTGGGCCACAACACTTCAAGCTTGTGTGACTGTTAGAATCAGAGTCCACCAGCTCCAGACTGTGACCCTGGGTCAGTCCTATGAACTATGTTGACTGTCAGTGCTAGGGACTGCCAGTAAATTAAATAATTGCTTAGTGGAAGAAGAAAATGAAGCAGTACTGACAAGGGAGACAAGATATGCTTTTCAATGACACCTGAAAATTGAGACAGAGTTGATTAGGCTCATATCACCGTGTAGTCTGGAGATACTAAGCAACCAGCTCCCTGCATTTACATCAGTGGGAATATTGACCAGGTGGAAATTTCAGGCTCCTCCTGAAATGCAGAAACCTCTCAGTGCTCTATGGGGGAGGAAGGAGAGCTATTTTGGAATGGGAGAAATAAAAACTTTCTCTGACTCCCTCAGAGAAACCTGCATATGGCAGCAAGGTACCTAAATCCTTCTGGAGTTTATTTTGCAAAGATAGTGTCAGAGAACAATCTGCTGGAAGAGTGACAGTCTGTAGGTAAATATCCTGCTATTACCAGTACAGTGAGTACATCTAGACAGTGAGGTCACATCTATGTTGGGATGGGATGAACAACAGGAAAGTGATGTCTGAGTATGCTGAGCCCCAGGATGAGTGCCCCTGTTCCTGGCACAGGTTTTGCCTTGGCAACAGTTCAGTTGTATTGGATGGTGGACAGACCAGTAGGTGAAGCAAATGCCCTGCACTGCCTTATCAGGCCTTGTAGATGAATGAAGCTGGGACAGATATTGGAGTGGGAGAGATTAGGGACTATTTACAACCTATGGTTTTGTAAAGCTTTTCAGTGAGGTTTTTTGGTTGCAGAAATGTCTCTCTCAAAACACTCTGCCTTTCTGGTGGACTGCTCTGCCCTTAGTGCTATTGTAAACTTATTTGCCTCTTGATGATGGATCCGTGGGCTGCAGAAGAGTTCCCTGATCTGCCTGCTGGCTGCCAGAGATGCTCCTGCTGACTGAGGGAGAAATGTGCTCTAGGGCTCCTGGCAATAGTTCTGCTTGAGACCTTGCATGGCCAAGGGGGATGTAGCATGTGCTATTGGAGGCAGTCAGGGTACCCAAGGCTTTCTGGAAAATGAGCAGTATTTCTGGCTGACTGGGCCCAGTGGTGAATTTACAGAGCTCTTTTGCCTCAAAAAGGAGCAGCAGAGGTGAGGAGGGATGGATCAGCATTGATTAAGCTGCCAGTTCTGCTAATGTCACTGTGGACACAGTCACTTTTCTTTGCCAGCAGCAACTTAAATAATAAGATGCAGAGGGAAAAGGAGGGAGTGTCAGTGCTGAACTACTCATAGTGCTGTTGGCAGTATTTAGATGAGAAACTGGTGGTGTGATGGATGGCCATGATGCAAAGATACATGGTGATCAGCTCTTGAAACAGGCAGTCTAAGGATTGCACCTGACTAGTCTGAAGGTGACTTCACCAAGAGCTGGTACGACATACTACTCAGTTTTGTCCCACACAAATATTATTTGTACTGAACTCAGCAGTAGGTTCAACAATTCATGCAAATACGTTGGCAAGGGCTGCTTTCACATGTTGGTCTGGGTCTGCACACCATGCTGCTTGCAGCTGGTCAGGCCCTAGGGTTCACAAGCAGAGATGAGCTTGTTTGGTCCTGAGCAGAGCTGTGAGGGGTGGTGCAGCATTTCTGTCTCCATTCCCCTGGCCCTGCTCCCTGTGTCCCTGCTGATCAGCGACTGTGTGTGTTCTCTGAACAGGCAATCACACCACAGTATGAAGGTGAGTTCACTTTTCAAACCTTACAGAAATATTTTTCCAAATTCAAACTTCCTTCTGTCAGGCAGAGATTATCTATACATCTCTATTTAAGCACCCCTAGCTTCATGACCTAGAACGAAGTAGATTTCGTATTTCACACACTGGCTTTTTATGTTGTACTGCTGGACTTAAAGTAGGCCTCTTGCCTTTCATTTTCATGACCATGGTATCCCATGGTCAGATATAATTAAATTTGTTTTGTGATTTTTTTTTTTTAAGCTTGACATGCACTATATATAACAAACCCTGATAAGCATCTCTGAGAAGAACCTACTGCATAAATACCCAGACATTGGTGTTTGGGTCCAGATTTTGCTGGTCATTGTGAAAAGGTGATTTTTTGACGTCTTTCCAAACAGTACATCAAGCCATTTTGAAGGAGATTTCTCCTTAGAAATGAGTATAATGCTTTAGTTCTAATTTCGTAGGAGTTAAATTGAATGTTAATAACATCTCCAACATTTGACTTAATGTATGAACATTACGAGTATCTATCTAGTGTTTCCAATTAACCAGGGATGCTGCCTTTCCTATCTGTTTCATCCAAGGACAAAAGTAATTTGTTTGGATAGCAAATTCCATTCCTGCACATTAGCATTATAGTATCCCTGCAAAAATAATCCATGCTATCTGGATTATGGCACTGAAATTGCTACAAGTGAAAGCTGTTTTCTGGACTAATATTTGGAGAAGATGAGAGAGAAAGAGAGACATGAGGGGCATCGTTAATTATTTTTTGGTATTTCTTGTTTTGAAGGGTTTCTACTGAAAAGGAGAGTACATCTATCTTGCAGGGGGTTTCCTCAGAGGGTTTAAATGAAGACTGAAGCTTTAAGAACAAAGTGAAAATGGAAGAAGAAATATACTGCCATGGGTAGCTCAGAAATGAGGCACTGGGGGTTTCACAGAGTTTTCATTAATCCTCTCCTGCCCTGAGGGTGTTCCTGTGTGACCATCAAAATGACACACGTGCAGCTGTCTGGTGCTTTGCCACATCTCTAGGTTTGATGTACTTTGCTCTGGGGATGGTTAAACCTCCAGCTGTTCAGAATGGCAGTTTGTTTCCTTCAACAAACATGCTTGGATGTTTATCTGAACTATTTAAATCCGAAGAATTGGATTATAAATTGTTTCAAATGGTTTTTCAACACATTTTCCTTGCCAGATCCTTGTAATCAACACCTGAAAACCTGTCTTCCTTGAGCACTGCTTTACTGTTACTTCAGGAGCTGGACTGGTGGCTGTGCCTGGGGTGTCCTAGCAAGAGCCACTTTGCTAATACAGCAGGGAGTAAACCAAGCACTTGTCTACCTGACTTGGTGATAGGACTGCAAAGCTCATGTACACCCAACATATCAAAAAGCAGTCTCTAGGTGCTTCCCTGTGGCAGTACATCTCGTGCAGTTGCATGGCAGCATATGCTTGGGCAAAAGGAGGCACTGGGTGAGTCAAACACATTTGGTGGAGGAGCACCAGCTGGGGAAGAGGGCAAGCAAGCGAGGACTCCTGGGAAGGCACAGTGCTTCTGCACACCTGGCTAAGCCAGCAGTGGTGAAGTGATTTGGTTCTGATCATCTCATCAGCTTGGGCATTCTAGAGATTTAGAGCATTGAGAACCAGTTTAATAATAACTGACAAGATATTAGCATTGATTTTTAACATGCTGTAAGGGTATGATAAAAGAGTAGGTACGTGATGGATGACAACTATATGAACTACTTGTTTGGCTCAGCTCAGTTGGTGCTGACTGAAAAAGATGAGAGAGGAAAAAAAGATCTCAGCCTGCCATGAATCTTAGCAGAGGAAGGTTCAGGCCACCAAGGTTATAACAAATTTCAGAGCTTCTCTTAACATCCTATGTAACAATGTACTGATACAGAGATTGTTTCCGAGACAATATCTGATGCCTAGAGACAAAATGTTTATTTGCTTATATTAAAAAAAAAAAAAAAAAGCAGGAAGTATGGCTCAGGAGTGTGAACTGGGGAAGAGGACAGATATTTCCAAAGCTGCTGCCAATCCCCTTACATGGACACGATGAGACTATTGTACTGTACTGGAAAAGGATTCATGACTCAACACGTGAATCTGCACTGAACTGCATTCACAGGTTTAAATTTATTATGAGGCTTAAGGTCCAAATATAGGAGCTTTTCAAATAGTGTGTTTTAGAAAGATTTTAGAGTGTGATTAAAAATAATAGCATTAAACCTCACCTCTGAAATAATGGGAGCGGTTATACATACCTCTTGGCAGTGAAAGAACTAAAATCCAGGCATTTTCTGACTCAGATAAATCTTAAGTTTCCCATGTGTGCATTTGCAATTGTAAATTTGAGAAGGACTACTGCAGTAAGATGAAAAGTGCTCTTGCCACAGGAGGACCTGGCCCTTCTTGCTCAAATGACGATGTTTCCAAGATAATTCAGTTTGTGATATATAGGCAGTACTAAATTCAGATCTTTCAATCTCTTAACTGAATATTCCTGAAAATATTAAATTCATGTATAATATGCAGGATTCAGGGAAACTAACACCAGTTGTTTGGCCTCCTAACACACAGATGAGGTGCATTTCCCCACTTAAAAATCAGAACAACTTTATCAGTACAGTGGAGGAATATGTCACTCAGATGGTATTGCAGGCTGATATAGGCAACTAGGTATGTTCTACATAGCTGTCTAAGGGCAGTGTTTGCATGCACAGCCTTTCTGTTCCTGGGAAGGGATCTAGCTTTTCAGGTGTCTGACAACACAAAGACCAGCTGTGTGCATAACCTGTTAGCTCCCCTCCAGAGCAGGACTGTGCTCTTAGAGCAAAAGTAAATACATCAAGCTGGCTTCATCTAAACCATCCTGCATCGCTTCTGTTACTCGTCTACTAATGCAGGCCAGCTGTTTAGTCAGTGAAACAGAAGCATCAAATTACAGAAATAATAGAAAATGGAGAGTGAGAGGCCCCTTAAAGGACATCTCGTCTGTCTGCTCCCTTGGGCGTGTTCAGATTTACCTACACCACTATTCCATGAACTGGTCTGTTGAACTGGTTTTCAGAAGTCATCAGTGATGGAGATTCCAGATTTACCCACAACCAAACAAAAAGTAAAAGCCATGTTAACAGCTGAACAGCTGAATGGGTTCTGTCCGTTGGTCTTACAAAGAAAAGATCCGCTGCTGAGATATCTGTGTGCTTTACTAATGCTTCAAGGAAACATGCTAATCCTTTGGAGACGTGCAGACCTTAGCACTGGAAAATGGGAAATGCATGCTGATTGTGCCTGTAAGATGGTGAGCAGTAATCTGCATGGATGCCTTTTGGCAAGATGGGATTTTAGGACTATTGTATTTATGTGTGATTGCCTTTTAGACTATAATTGTAACAAACGTGATTAGTCCACAGTTCTCCAAGAGTGACTGCACTGTGACAGGGTTGGGAGGGTTCGCTTTCAACCAACGCAGGCCAGGCAGCACTTATTCCAAGGATGAGCTGCATTTTTGTTTTTTTTTAAGACAATGCTGAATTGCTGGCCTAGAGCTGGCTATTTTTTCTTCCTGTGACCATTCTCCTGTTTGGTAATAGTTACTGTTTGAGTGGATTTGGTTGAGTGCATCTTTTGTCTTGTTTCATTGTTGCTTTTTTTTAAATATATGTTTTTTGAATGAGGCCCCAGAAGAAGAGGCAGGGAAGCAGAAATCAAAAGCAGAACTTTCTGGGGCAGAGAAGTTGATGTAAAACCCCAATCTTTCAGATGCTTTTTAATGTTTGCGGATGTATCCAGGGGAATAAAATATATATTGGAGAGTTAATTTTGTAAATAGTTCTTAATAACTCACTAGAAGTTTTGGATGTGTAATTAGATATTCCTTCCATTTCCTTAAACACAGAGGCACAATAAGGAATAAACAGATAACTGTTGGTTGCAACCTAGCTTCTTACTGCCCAGGACATACAGTGTCAGAAAAATATTTTATCTAAAAGCAGGAATGTCATTAAGAAACAACAGCTGAAACACTGTCTTTGTTAATTTGCAGTTCAAACTCGCTTGCTTTTCAAAATCTCTGCTTTGATTTCTGTCAGATGCAGAGGCATGGTACACGACATGGCATACATCAATTAACTCTCTGCATAAAAAGGTGTGATGATTTTTTCTCTAGCTGAGGGGATGGGAAGGCAAGTTTTTTTTTTAATGATCTTGTGAAATGATTTTAAATGGCTGTCAAACATCTGGCGTCGATTAGTAGCCAAGTCAACTGACTGGAAGGTTTTCATTTTCTGTAATTGCCTGTTCCCAGTGCTTTGTTTCTAAGAGTATTTTACTTTCTGATGTTTCTGTTGTTACTTATAGAATGCTTTCCTCCATTTTTAAGACATATTCAAATTTGCCTGATGACTTCAGTATGCCATTCTGATAATTTCCTTTGGGATCAGTCAGTTCTTTTCCTATGGTATATTCCATGTGAGAGGTTTTTTGATCTTCACGTGACTATCAAGTATTGTCCATGAGCTTTTTTGGTTTTGCTTTTGTTTCCTCCTCCTTGTTGGCTACTCCAGTGCATTTCACTCTTACGTCCCTACTGACTCCCAGCATGTTATTTAACAGGTGAACATTGTTCTGTGTGCTTTGCACATTATTTTTCTCAGACTCTGCATTCAACAGTTGGCAAGATTGCACCTTTTTAGTTTAGAAACTCATTTTGGGGCAAAATGTGAGGAACAGAGAACTTCTATCTGAACTGCTCACCGCAGAAAGCCAAGCTCTGTGCTCCAGATTAGAGCTCAGGAGAGAAGGGGTGGCTGGTCACACCTCACCCTGTCTTCTCAGGACACCATTCTGATAGTTTGGAAATGTGGCTGTCACTGTTTCTGTCTCAGTGCCACTTCTGAAAAGCAAACATCTGCAGCAGGAAGCCTATTGGAGGTCTTAGTGGAGGAGGATGTACTCTGAAAAAGCAAATGTTCCAATGAGCCATAGCTGCTGCTTTGGGCGGTGTGACTCAGCTCTCTGGGCATGGTTTTGCCAACATAAACGCAGTTTAACTCAGTGTTTCCCTGAAACTGACGAGTAAACTTAATTTGGGGTCTGGTTCTGCCACGTCAAACTTCCATCAACTTTTTGCTATGAGAAGGGATGAATCAAGTCAGCACGTTCTAGTTATTACCTGTGCTATATAACCACGAAGCAGACACTCAGAAGCAGCGTGTGAACACCCAATAAATGAAAGTCCCTCCCCCAAGGAATTTGTGTCTGCTTGGGAGAGGAGATTGGGCAGGAAGTGAACAGGAGCGGCCAGAGGTGATGTGGCTGACAGAAAGATGATTCAGATGCTGCAAAATATTTCGGGGAAGCGTTCATTCTTTTTCATATATGAGCCAACTTTGTGCTGTCTGACCTGCACTTTTTTCTGTCAAAAGTCCTAAGCAGACAAAAGATTGAATGAACAGAAAGCAGAAAATAACGGTGAATTATTGGATTCTTTTTTTCTTCTTCTTTTCTTTTTTTTTTTTTTCCTGGGAACTGAAAAGTCATGAGAATGCAATTGGAAACAAACAAAAACATACCATAGGCGTGCATGTAAAACTTTAAGTGATTTGGGGTTTGATACTAGAAACAGTCTGCAGAAAGAAGAAATGATTTTTTTTTTTTTCAGAATTATATGAAGAGAAGTAGGGGAAAAAAACCCTGCATCTCAGTAATTTTCAAGATGATTTAGAAGATGGAAAGAAGAGCTGTCTAGAAGTTTTACATTTTTATTGGCTGCTCTTGACACACATGAGCAGTGTTGTTTGGATAGGTAGCCCTTTCTCCTCACAAACCTTGTCCATGTTTCTACAGCACAATATACCAGACTATTTTCATCCACCCAAGTGCCAAATATGACACCCTGTGGGTAGAAGATCTGCATGTCATCAAATCCTGTACTGAATGGTTTTCCTTTAGAGACACCATTTTCAATTTATCTCAAAGTCCAGCTTAGCTCAGAGTCTCTCTTTTATGCTGGTACCACCAAACTGTATCAACATTACAGGATTATGAAGTGGGATCACTTACCCTGTCAGCTCTGTGCTAGCATTATGGCTTCACATTGATACTTCCAGCAGAGCAAGTGCTATATTTTATTAGTTACAGAGATTCATTGTGCAACCAGAAACTGTCCTCTGCACCCTGCTTTTATAACAGGATTCAGAACAGCTGAGCAAATACAACCTCTGTAATATATATGAAATACAAGAAGATAATAGTAGCAGGGCAAACTCTCTGATTTGCTATATGGTGTGCACAGTGAATTGGGAATACAGAGATACTTTGCAAGATGGAGGGGAAATATGTTTAAGGTCTGCCACGAAGGCCTAGCAAAACCCACTTAAAGGATTCCTATCCTAACCAACTCTCCATAATTTCTAACAAAGGCCTGAATGCAATTATTTCTACACCGTATTTCCAAGCCAGGCTTTAGTTACGTTCTTAAAATTGCAGTCAAACTGCAGGAGAAAACAAACCCGAATAAATACAATGTACTAGTTGTTATCAGCCTCCGAATAATGAGCTGAAAGCTCAATATTATTATCCCCATCCCAAACAGCTCGAGCCATTTGTTTCTACTTACCTCCATTTGTCTCTCGGATATTTAAAGCAAAGACTCATTTTGTCCTGCAGATTCGGTGCTGCCGCTCAGTATTATCTTGCCTGATTGTAAAAAGGCTCCTGACCAAAAGGAACAGGAAAGCAGTAAGTAAAACAAACACAGAAGCCCAAGAGGAAAGCTACACCCTAAAGACCGGCACTAATAGCAACTGAGAGACAGGGAAAGAGAGAACACTCCCAGTTACTAACTTTTTCCATTGATACATCTGTTACAAAACAATTTTGCTGCAAACTTCTCTTCCTTCTTGCAGGCAATGCTTTGCTGTATGTGTAGACCTCAGATAAACCACACAGTGAGTGTGGGATTGGGCTTTTTTCTTTTTTCTTTTCTTTTTTTTTTTTTTTCTGTACCAAGTAATCAAATTAGTGAAATATAAGCAAGGAGCTCAGTTGACTACTCTAAAAGCATAGTTCTGGGCAGCAGTTATCACAAGGTGCATTTGTCCATACTTGAGTTGTTGTTATAATCCAAAATTCTTCAGTAGAAAGAGGTGATATTTGAAACAGCCACCTATGGGGCTTTCTGGCCAGAGAGCCTTGGTGCAGCAGAAGCGAATGTTTAGATGATTAATAACTTAATTTTCTAAGGGCTTGATGGGCAGGCAGAGAAAATACGCCAGACTGCCATTGCCACAAAGGGGTTTTTCAGTGCCAAAAAAGAAAAAAGACATTAAGAATGAGAGTTAATGATTTCACCTCTAAACATTTTAGGATGAGGGGAATGTGCAGGGGGCAAAGTGGGATTTACTGCAACAGCAGAAGGCACGGGGCTCAGTGTGTTCACACTGTCCCTCAGTGGGTTTTGGCTTCTCCAGGGCTGTTCTTTAGTGCAGGTCAAAGAGTAGCAATGCGTGCCCACAATGGCTGCACGGAAACTTTTCTCGCTGACATTTAATATGTGGCTTGGAACAAATAACAAACAATTTGGTTTGAATTAAAAAGTTTTGACAGTTCCATTTTGCCAAGCATTAGTCAGAAAGGAAAATTGATGGATGTGCCACGTTTGAAAATTCCCAGGGTGTAGTAAACTCATTTGTTTTAAAAAAGTTAGGAGCAGATTCTCCCCTCGTTACAGAACAAATCTGGCCCTATTTCAGGGAGGCTGATCAAGCTGTGGTGACAGAAATTAAGGTCATGTCATTTACTAGGGTAAGTGAAACCTGCTTTGAGCCCACAGCTGGGAAATGCTGCATACAGCATCGGAGGTGGGAAAGAACCACTGCAGACAGTAAAGCTGACACTGGGCCTATGCAGTCAGCATCTTCTTTGAGTCTTGTTTTCTGAAGGAGTGTGTGTGATGGGGAGCCATGCACAGCTGGGGATGCTCAGAAGGGTCAGGGCACCGACAGCCCCTGCTCTGCAGTCTGCTCCTGGTGTGCTGGCAATATGGGTTCGTTTTCACGCCTGCTGGCCGTGCTGCAGGGCAGTTTGGTGTAGCTGAGGACAGCTCTCAGCCAGCAGTGCTCCAGTCAAGCTTTAATTCTTCAAGACAAGGTCATTACCGATTTGCTGCGCTTGCCTCGCTGACATGTTTTGCTGATCAACTTATTCACTGAGTGTGGCCCTCTGCACAGCAGGGTGCTGCTACAGTGGGAAAGAGGGTTCTCTGTGAAGCTTTAAGTAAGATTTGTTTTCCTTTTTTTGTGTGCGTCTGGAAGAAGATCTGTGCTGACTTGTCAACATGATTTTCTTCCATCTGTATATGTTTATCCTTGAATTAGAGTATCTCAGAAGCTGAAGAAGGAAATCATTTTAGTCCATCTAATTTATCCGAGAGGTCAAATATACAATTGGCTGCTATTACAGATTTTCCAGAGGTAATATTCCAGTTGATATGTTGCTTCTATTACTTTGCATAGAGGAATTTTTTATCTCAGTAGATCTTTCTAAAGGTTTGCAGTGGCCTTTGTCTCACTACCCTCCTGGTAGCTGCAGTGCCACTGTGCCACCCTCATTCATCTCTGCATTTATGGATGCTTTCAAAATCGGCTTATGTTAAACATTGACCACACCAGTCAAGTCCTTCTAGTTTGTCCATGCTTCATGTCAGACCCTCTAATCGCATCTTTTTTCTTTTTTTCTTTTTTTTTTATTTTTGTGGGGGGGTTTGTGTGTATGTGTGGCTTTTTTTTTTTTTTTTTTCTCTTTGGGACACAGCTTTGAAGCTGAAAATGCCATAGGTTTGGCTGTTCAGTATGACTCTGCAATCCCCATATGTGCCTCTGTGGAGCACGAGTGGTTTGCAGACTGCAGTTTGATGGCTGATCTCTGTTTCCGTGCCACGCTTTTGTCAAGCTTAAAGCATTAAGTACTTTTCTCTCTGACAAGTGTTGGAAGGCGTTTCCACAACGGTGGTGTTTGATGGCTAAGTCTCATTATCACCTCTCCTGGTGGTGCAGGAGGTACAAGGCAGGATTTCCAGTTCATAAGACAGGGCAATTCAACCTTAATGGACCGATTTTCAAAAGAGCCCAACATTGTGAGCATTTGCACATCTTTGGCCTGAAGCAATTGGCTTGGAGTCATTAGTGAAGATGCCTTGCTGTCAGACGGAACCTGCAAACTTGAAGAGAGTGCACGTCTCACAGTGCTACACAGAATCACAGAATGCAGGGATTGGAAGGGACTTCTAGAGATTGAGTTCAACCCCCTGCTAAAGCAGGTTCCATACAGCAGTTACACAGGTGGGCATCCAGACAGGTCTTGGATATCTCTAGGGAAAGAGACTCCATAGCTCTCTGGACAGCCTGTTCCAGTGCTCCATCACTCTGACAGTGACAAAGTTCTGCTTCACTCTGCGATTCGGTGCTATAGATTTCAGTGTTACAAACTTGGTTTTCTGCAGAGTTCAGGCTACAGGTGATGTGACAGCGGAGGAGGCACTTTCCAAGTCCAATTTCCAAATTTATGCACTCAGACTTTGTCTTTCAGCTCTCAAAGCACTTCACAGACACTGTACATACTGATCTGGTCAGTTGCTTTATGTAACATAAATGCATGTCGGGCGAGATGCCCACTGCATCGAGGCACTAATGAACTCTGCAGGGCAGGGGAGCCGACTGCAGTCAGCTTTGTTTGGGAGCTGAGATCGATGCAAATTAAGTTTGTTCTCCAAGAGCAGCTGGAGCGCTGGGAAAGCGGAGGAGCTGGAAAAGGGCATTTTGTGAAAGATGTTAAAAAGTGATTTACAGGACATTGAAGGGAGATGTAAAATACTGGCAATCAGAAAAAGCCTGGAGGCTGCTCTGTAATTCTTTGAAGCGGGAAAATCTAGTCCTGGGAAGCAAAAGAAGAATACCGGAAGCAGAAGAATCAACCTGTACTCGGAGTACAGACTGTAAATTCACAGCAATGGGTTGCAAGGCATCTCAGCGGTGCAGCAACGGTGATTTGGGTCCGTGCTGCCCCTTTCTGGCTGCACTATTGACCTTTCAGAGGCAACCCGTGCCAGCACTCGATCTCTCGGGGCTCCCGTTGCACGAGGAGCTGCTCGGGGCGGCTCGCGGCTCAGCGCACCGAACGGGGCCTCAGAGCCTTCGGGCGGCACGGCCACGCGCCGGGGCTGGCGGCGGATTCCCGCCCAAGGGCCCGCCTGCGGAGCCGCTGCATCGCCACAAGATGGCGCTGTCGTCACGGCAAAAAGCGCTCCTGCAAAGGTACCGGCGCTTTTGGAGGCCTTCCGAGACGGTGTGCTAAATACACCTCGAAAACAAACAAACATAAATACATTAATTTCGTGGGCAGCAACGTGGCAAAGCGTGCAGGAGAAAAAAAAAAAAAAAAAAAGGGCTTTGGAAGAATAATCTGTAATCTCCGAATTTGCACATTGGCCCCAAGCATGGAAAGCAAACGTACATGTGGAGACAACCTGGGTGCAACTGCAGTTCTGAAGAAAAACAGGTATGTGTGTAGGGCCGACAGAATGCCCACATCTGGCGTGTAGGGCTGTACAGAGGGCCTTTCCAGTGCAGGACCAAGCTCACGTCCTGCTTCCAGCAAAGAACCCTGAGGGAAGAAGTTCCACCTTTCATGATGCTCATTTCTTAAAGGTTACTGCTCCTCCTTCATTCTATTCCCCTATTAAATGCACCTGGATATTCTTATTGGCAGAAACAACTGAATCTTCTTTAATTCCTGCTACTTTGGCATCAGAGCAATTCTCAGCACACACTCCATGAGCTGATTACACATTCTGGGAAACAAGATTTCCCATCTCTTCTACTGGCCGGTGCCATTTGCTGGCATAGTGGCACCTCTTGTCAGTGTAACACAAGGCACTGTGAGCCTTCACAGGCTCCTGCTGACAGGAGCTCCACAAGGCTGATGGCAATTTTGGATTGAGGAGCCCTGAGAACTCTGAGTGCCTTGGAAAACCTTCCCTGTAGGAAAAACTTCTCAGGATGGCTCTACCTGTTTGGCTTTATAAACTTAAGAAAGATCTGATCAGAATCTTAAGTAACCTTATGGATACAGTCTGAATTGAGAATGTGATCTTCAGTCTGCTGAAATAAATGCAAGCAGATAGCTGAGGGTAGTCAAATGCAGATGTAGAATAAGCTGCAAAATCCTAACAGGATAATTTGCTGTCAGAACAACTCTTTGGAGGCTTTGGTGGATATCCATCCCTAGGAGTTTTAATGTGATTTACCTAAAAATCCTGTAATTTAACATAGTTCTGCTACATTTCCTGAGCCTCTTTGGTAACAAAAGGAACCAGAGCCAGAACTCTAAAGCCATGCTTTATTTCTGTAAGACCAGCAAAAGCAGCCAGACAAGGAGTTTCAAGTAATACTGCAAGAAAAGGGACGGTCTTTCACATGGAAATTATTTTTAGAACAGCTGAGATTAAAGAGGCGATTCTGACCCAGAGGCTATTCCGAGATATTGGATGATTCCTTTTGCAGCCAAATTCCCTGGGAGGTTGTAAGCAGTGGTTGGTGGGCAGAAGGTGCAGTATCATTTCCTCCGGATATAAACCTCGCTAAGATCCTTTCAGGTTACAGGTGTGCATGCTGGCAATGAAAAGCGAAGGCTTATTTGCAGTCCCAATCACTACTTTGCTGCAATTCCCTATGATGATACAAACACACTCTGCAATTTTATGTTCAAATGTGGATAACTGAACAAGCATCTGTGCCCTTTCCCTCCCAGCCCTATCTCATTGTTCCAGTCATGTAAGTTGGCCTCAGGCAAAAAAATCTCAGCCTCTCCTATGTCTGAGTGCCAGACCAGAGTACGAGTTCTGGTAATGAGCTCATACACATGATGTTTCTGAGATGAAAAGTGGAAGTATCCTGATGGCTTGTACTCACCTTGTTCATGCAACTGTCTGGGAGTGCCTATCTGTGTAAGTTTTACACTTTGTCTTGCAAAATTTTGATTTTTCTTGCTGGGCAAAGGTCTCTCTCCTTGCAGTTGTCACCCAAGAAGGGCTGCATCATTAGGGCAGAACAGGGTTGAAGATTCTTTTCTTGCTACTAGCATAGGAAAACCTGAACAGACTTGACCTAAATCCTTTCTGAAATAACTATACATTATTTTCCAATTCCTTGTGGTTCCTCAGCATAGATGCAACTGAGTAGGTGGTGGTTGCCAATGTAACATTTTGGAGAGGAAATAAAAGACCCATTAATCCCTTGAAAAATCCACGTGTACTTTGCCTTGGGGTTCTACACTCAGCGTGACCTGAGTTTGCTGTGTTACTCACACAGAAATTTGCTTGTCTTTAGTCCTGTTGCCAAAAGTTCCTTTCTCTGCTGGGCTCTGCTGTGAGCATTCAGCTAGCCCTTGCCAAGAGCGCTTTCATTCACTGTGCCTTACTTTGGCATGCTGTCTTGGGAACTACGGATTTGCAGCTTACTGAGGAGTAGACATGTCTTCTACAATGCATTTTTTTTCTCCCTATTTCTCTTAACTTTGTGTTGACTCAAAGCTTGATTAGTTTGATTCTATTCCCCACTTTGAATGTGATGCTCACCTAGTGTTTTTCTGCCAAGCAGTATTGCTGTTTAACGATCCGAGCTTCTGTTTTCAGTTTTATTTTGCTCTGTCCCATTGCATCTTGCAATTCTCTAATGTTTGTTTAGTCCTGAAGTATTATTTCCAGTGAGCCTGCTGCCTCTAAGCCTTGTTCTCACAGATGCTGCTCATTTGCTCCAAGGAAATCTTTTGCAAAAGCTCTGTCCACGGCATCTGTGCAGTGCATGGATGTGAGGTGGGTCATGGAGGGCATCCGCATGGCTGCAGTCAGGGGGGGAGCATCAATAAAATTCACACTTGCAGTTCCTGCAGCCTTGGCCACTGCAATGGCTCCTGTTGAGAATGTCAGAATTGACCTTTTCTGGGACGGAAAATGATGCTGAGAGATTTCATCGTAGCTCCCATAAATGCCATGAAAGCTTTAATGTAACTAACACACTGAAAAGTCACAAATGTCTGATACGTCCAAGATGTGGGCACTTAGCCAAAATAGTAATTCTGTCAGTGCACTTTCTTTTTTGGAGGGGTGATAATGAGGGATTTCCTTTAATATCTATAAAGGACACCTGGGCCTGCAATGTTCTTTTTAGAAAGGTTATTCCAGCAACAGGTAGATATTTTCTTGTCATTATACATGGTACAGTGTCTGCTCCCAGAGTCAGTGCTTTACTACAGAGCCATTTTATTGAAGCATTACTCACTGATAATGGTCATATTCGTGCCATGTGTTGCCAAATGAATGTAATAATAAACGAGCAAATATTACTGCATGTGCACATCCGAGAACTTACAGCCATTGAGGATTACCAGTGCAAACCATAAAATAGCCAGACGAGGGCTTAATCCTGCAAAGTGCCCCGCTTGCTGCAAGGAGTCCTTATCTGTGATGGTCCCAGCACATGTATTTGTCCACGGTCAGCTTTCAGCCTCCAAGCCCGGTGCTATGTATAGAAATCTCAGACTTGTTTTGTAAATAGCTGTGCTTGCAGTTAGGAGACACGTAAAGTACGTTGTTTGTTTGTCAGAGCAGCCCAAGAGATGGTTATAGACAATTATCATTTTTAATCTGTTAAACACAAATTGTATGGTAAAACACTTTGCCAAAAACATAGCGCTGCTTTGGCTTGTCCTCTGTGAACAGGCCACTTAGGTTGAAAAGCTACATGAACCCTGCTTGTACTGCCATGAGAGGATCTGGATGCAGAAGTCTCAGCTAGTGCCAAGCAAGAGATTCCTCAGGAAATGTGAACCCTGGAGGAATTCAGTTTGCTTTAGTGACCTCGATCAGTTATGAGATGAATAAACTTTATGTGCAATTGGACTTCATGTCCAGTGTGCACCTAGTCAGTTATGCTGGCTCTGTGACTAGGGAGCCTTCCTGCTGCTATCACAAGTATGGATTCTCAATTCGTTTCAAATTTTATTCATTTCAATGAGTCTGACTAATCTCTAAGTAAAGGTTGTCCCTTAGTGACTCTCACACTGGATGTGAGCAGGGTCATCGGGTATTTAAGAAGGGTCATCAGCTTTTTGGACTCGTGTTCTGCTGCCCTTGCCAAGATTTGCTGCTGGTGTTATTGATTCTGTGGTTGAAAGAGGTTCTGGAGGGCACTGCTGAGCCCAGTCCTGGGGCTGCCCAGATCAATTGTGAAAGACAGATCCTGCTCAGAGAAGGCAGGATCACGTGTGGGCATTGATCAGGTTATAGATCTTCTATGCTTCATATTACTGGGGCATACAAAAACATATTCTTCTTCAGCAGTATTTTCTCTCTCTCATAAGTGTCTCCCAAGAGAAGTGTAATGTATCATTAATTCTGAAAAAGGGAATATTGGAAAGATCAAAGCCTTACGAACGGCAACATATTTTTCCCCTCAAGAAAGCATTAAAAACAACAAAAGTAGATTAGGAAAATGTTATTAGTCTCCCACCTTAGGAAAAAAAACTGTAATTATTTTGGCAATTACTTATTTCCAAAAGATTAGAAGGTATCAAAAACTAGCCTGTTCCATTTTGTAATTTAAAGCAATTAGAAAAGCCTGATTTTGCAGAATTCTGAGCTCTGGTAAAGGACTTTGATATTAAGGGTCCCTCTGGGTTGTACCCATTCTGGTGAGTTCCCTTCAGCAAAGCAGCAGGTTTGTGTTCACAGCTTAGCTTCTCTTCTGCTATTGTCTTTCAGTCTGCCATGTGGGTGGCTTTGGGGTGTTCCCATTGCCTTTTTAGATGGTGGTTCAGATACTCGAGGAACTTGTGCACTGACATGAGCTTTTTTTTTTCTTTTTCTTTTTTTTTTTTCCCCTCAGCTTTCTGCTGACTGAAGAGGAAGAAGGAAAACAAGAGCCTTGCAACAACCCCCTATCACTGTTGTGCAATCCAGATTCAAGCCTTTGGCTCTGGGAAAGTGGCAGGAGTTCTGCTTGACACCATTAACCTTGACCGTCAGGGTAAGCCTGTGGGAGGAAGAGGCTCTACACCTTATTGCTTTGACCCTATAACATACCAGCTTAGTCCTAGTTTAATTCCAGTAAATTCAGTAAGGTTCCATCAGGGATCAATTTGTTCTGAAGTTTTTATCAGTGCTTTCAAGCGTAGAAGTGTCAGGTATTATTAGCAACAGAAGTCTATCTTGTGAGATAGTTTTGAGAACCTGATACAAGTGTGATTTTGTTTCATACTGGCAGAGAATATAGGAAATGCTGTTTGACTCCCTTCACAGCATGGATTAGCAAAATTAGACTTGTCTCCTTTGCACTAACAAGCCCCAGAACAGACTGTGAGCTATTAAATAAAGGAAACTCCTTTCAGACACACACACGTACACACAAAAGCTGTGGGAAAATAAATCACATAGGCTTCTAGGTGGATAGATTATTAGAGAGTTCATATCTGTAGGGCATCTCCACTGCAGGATTTTTCTGTGCACAGTGATATGACTTTATGGTTTTATTTACATTTTCTTAACAGTTCACATGACTTGTTTCTGCGGGGAATGCTGCAGTTGCCCGGAATACCCTTTTATATTTACATCACACACACACACAGTTCTGCCTACACACTGACTTGGTGCCGCGTGACTGATCAGCAAGTAACTATGATGGACCTGTTAATTTAACAGTTCAAGTTGAGTTTTAATCTCATCAGAGTATTGCTAGATCTTCATTTTATTTTACTATTTGCTTATTTTTCCTTTCTTTGATTTTTTCATGAGTAATACTTTTGGAACCCAGTCAAATCTGGAAGCGGGTAAATCCTGTTCTCTGAAGCTGCATGTAATATTACTTGCCCTAGGCAAGATTTGCAGAGAAGCTCATTTCTATTAAAACATCGAAAAAATTGACTGGAATCTACCTTGACCTTCAGGAATGGTCAGAGCCTGGATGCCAGTTATGTCCTAGTCAGGAGCTTGAGATTTGGGGTAACATCGCCCTGAACAGGCATTGTGAACACTTGAAATTTTCTCTGAATCTTTTGAAAATCTGCCCTTGAGGTTAAGCCCTGAGCTGATTTTGTGGAACAGGGCGACTTCATTCATTTGGTCCTGTGGGCCTTCAATCTGGCTCCAGCTAGTTTCGCTTACAAATAAAGCTCAGCTTTCAGCTGAGGTTCAGTGAGGACAATAAGTGTGAGTTAAAATAAACATAATCTGTGTTTGCCTTTCCAAAGCATTTCTCTGTGGAAGTTTTATATACTCTGCTCACACAATAATGTTTCAAAGTATTCCTGGAAATTTTCTCCCATTTCTGTCATCTTAAGTGCATACCATCCTCTGTTTGGTTTTGCAGAGGACTTTGTTAGGGAAGTCTTGGATTCAGAGCTCACACCTCAGGCAAAAAAAGCCTCAGTGTGTGATGAGAAAATTGCAGTTTCTTCCTCAATAGATTCTTCTGAGCAGCAAAGAAGCATGCCTTTCATGACATTTCCCCTCTTCATTGCCTTTCCCTTCAGCCCCTTAGAATATCAGAGCTCCTTTAAACTCTTCAAAGTACCAGACTGCCACGTGTCAGACAGGAGCATAACACCACAAAATGTTAGAGCTTCATAAGGTACCAGAGAGCCAGTCAAATGCCACAAAAACATTGCTCGTGTTGAAATGACATTATTTTGGTTCTGAATGACTGTGCCTTCTGTCCACAACCACTTTCCTCCTTATTAATTAATCTCATTTGTTCACACTAGGCTACTTTTGCTCACGTGCATGTTAAAGGAATGACTGTATTTTCAGAGGATTTGAATAATTGGACATTTGTTTCGGTATAGATCATTAAGTACGTGCCACATATTAGCTGTTATTTCATTAATTATTTGTCACTTATAATTTTAATTTAAGAAGTTCTAGTTATCCAGTCATCCAAGAGTGCTGTCATGCAACTTGTGACGTAATTTCATAATCATTTTATGCTACAAAAATCTGTCACTGCTTCTGGAAGATGGTGTCACCTGCCCATTTTTCCCCCTCGTTCTACACGGTCCCATTTTTCAGCACAAGAATTCACTTGGTCTTTCAGAGGAGGCCAAGAACCTGACCTGGGTTAAAACTAACAGCACAAAGGGCAGACAAGCACTTGTACTGGTGTACAAAGGAACTGGCAGGAGTTTCTGGAGGAGAATTCATCGCCTGTGTAAACTGGAATTGATTGAGAAAGAAGATTGTAAGATGTCTGTTACCCTTGCCTGAGGGAGAAACGGAACACAGCCAAAGCAACAAGTTTCTGACTGCCCTAGATGGCAAACGTGTTTTAAGTTCTCCTAGATGTGGGTGCCTCCTCTTGCAAAGGTGAAGAAACCTCCTAGGTGCCCTTGGGAGGCCTGTGGTACCAGTAGTCTCCACAGCACCATTGCTAAACATGCAGGTAGGAGTGACAGCATGGTCTCATATAAAGGCACCAGGCAGTGGTTCTCTATCCCCACTGGAAAAGTTGGCCTAACTTTATCAAAAGAAAAAGATTTAAACCAAATGGCCACTTTGTATTATGTTAAGCTTTCTGTTCAGTTTAAGAAATTTCTGCCTGTATCCCCAGTGCTGTCACCATGCTGCATTTCCTTGTGTGTTTACAACCCAGTCTAATTGCTTGGACCGGTAGCCAATCTGTGCCACTGCAGGGAGAGGAAGACTAGTGTTTTAGAATGCTGGTTACTGGCTAAAGATCAGCATGGTATAGTTGCAAACCCAGCACACTTCGGAGCTCTTACATGTAACAAAACTGAAATGCAATGTCCAATTCATTACCCTTTCTGTCTGAAAGAGTGCTTCTGCAGCTCAGCCAAGGTGTTCTTGAAACAGATAACGTGCATCTGCGCTTTTCACAGGATAGTAAAAATGAAGATTAACCCTTGACCAGTGTATTTGTCCTGTGCAGGAATTTTCCTTCAACTCTGCCCCAGACCGGCTCATTTTACAGGTGGAGCTCAGCTGCTGGAAGAGCTGGGCTCCTGCTCTTGGCATAACTTATCCTTCCACTTTCCCTTTTGCTTTTCATAGTGTCTTATGGATTGTTGACTCTTGGTTAATATACTTCTCCCCTGGCCCTGAATAACGTGTCTTTTCTTCTGTTTCTCTTGACTTTGGAACTGAGAAACAAAGCAGCATATCTCAGCAATGCACGTTGTTTTTTGACCTTGATAAATTGTTTTTGAGTTTGATTTTTTCCTTTCCTCCTTCAGTGTCTCCAGCAACCTCGAGTCTCTTGAGCTCTCATCTTCTCTCCACAGTCTCTTCCTACTGCGTGTTTCCAGAACTGTTTGTCATGCAGATAAAGAGAAGCATCAATTTACTAGAAAGGGAGTTGTACCTTTAAACATCATCAGTCTGACACATACTTAACTTTATTTTAAGAGGTAACATGTAAAACAAATAAAATGCAAGTTTCTGGGACTTTCTGCTTGGTCAGGCCGCAGCCCCTCCATCACTGATGCCTAATAACAGACTGTACAACTCATCTCCACACACTGACCCACCTGCAGACTTTCTCTGAGGATTTCATTTGTGCTGGATTATTTACATTACAGCCCTGTGTATTTGCACTTCTTTAACTCCAAAGTGGTACAGAGATAAACCTTCAGCCCTCTATTCTGCTTTGCGTCTGAGTCAGACCCTTTTCAGTGGTTTTATGGAAAGCATATCATGTCACTGCTTAAGCTACCTTTGAGCCCGCAAGCTGAAGGTGACCCCACGCTCCAAGCACAGCTGCCATACTCAGTTTGTTACCCTGTACCACGGCTGCTCATCAGATACCAGCCTGAAACGTGCGATAGCTTGGCTTGGAAATGGGAAACTGAAGCATCCAGGTGTGGAAACACCCTGGCATTGCCGAGTTGTTCATACAGTGTTACAAAATGAGTGTTAAAGTAGACTCTAAGAAGGCTCAAAGACAGCCCCCTGCTTCAGGGGTATGCATTGCTTCAGCTACTGGGCCCCTTAGGGAAACAATAGGAAGTTTAAGGCCTTTCAGGTGGAGATACGCCACAGCTGTAGGGCTGATGACCCATTTACTTCCACTAGAAAGTCATTAGGATTAATCCAAAGCACCTGCAACCCGCAAAGCAGGTTAGAAAGACGTTTGCAGCATCTCAGAGCTCAGTTTTCTCTGCAGCATAAGGGCAGAAATATGTCTAGTGGCCCTCTGAGATCTGTAAGGGACTAAGGATTTGTAGTTCCAAACGTGTTCTTAGTGATGAGAATTTGGTGAGTGTGAAGGATCGCAGTCCTCTGACTGATCTGTCCTGCTTCTGAGGATAACCAAGCTGCAAGCAGCACTGCACGGGGAGGTAAGTATTTGTGTGTGCCTTCTCTAGGAGCCATTGCAGTTGTGTGCTTGCTCAGCCCTGTGTTTCTGTCTTTGTCCAGGTCTCTACCCAGTGTAGGAGGGTCTCAGTTGGAACTTACTGAGCACTTTCCTGACTTTTTTGCTGTCTGCCACGTACTTCCATCCATAAGTTTGTTATGTTGGCTGCTCTGGGTAAAGTAGCCCTTTTTGTAGAAGTCTGCTGTATCTTTCCTTGTGTTAACTTTGTGCCCTGAGTTTTAATGCCACGTTGTTTGTGTTCCCTGCCATTTCACTTGCCATTTGTGCTAAAAAAACTGGCCTGTATTTATTGATGATTGAGCTTTTCATGGATTGGTGAAGGAGCATGTGTTGCTTTTGATCATGGAGGGAATTAATGCAGGAAACCACTACAGGTTGCTGACCTTTTGAAATCTTAAGCATGAAGCTTTCTTTTGATTTGAGATTTTATTGGAGGTTATTGTCAAAACATAGACAAGCTTTTCATAGTGCAATGTACAACTCAAAAAGGTTTTTTAAGCATCCATGTAATTTTTAAAGAGGACAGGATGTGTACCAGAAAAAGCTTTAACACAGTGTTTAAATTTACTGTAAGCTGTGCTAAAGTTAGACAGAAAACCAAACAAATGAATTACTGTCTTCCAGCCAGCTGAAGTTCACAGGTTTTACCTGTGACCATATCTGTTGTGACAGATTGGTTTGGTTTTCCATGAGGGTAAGCGATAGCAGGAATAGCTGATATACTTAAGAAGAAAGAAAGAACCTCATTGAATGTGATGAGCTACCATGTGGTGTTAAAGACAATTGCAATGTAAAGCACGAAACCATCTTTGATTGCAAGACAGCTTTAAGGGCCTGAAAAACTTTGTGCTTAATGTGCAAAATGAAAATGTATAGTACTTAGCTGGCAATGTAACTTAGCTTGCTAATTCTGTTGGTAGCTCATGGAACTGACAGGTGTTGTCCGTGTTGCTCTTACAGGCTGTCTGGGTTGGAAGTGGGAGGGTGCATCTCCTAGTGGATCTGATACTTAGTAAGACATTGTGTATTTTTATTTCGTGACTGTATACTGGCAGTCCAGTCAACGTGGTGTAAAGCACTTTTCTTATGCTGTCATTCTAAGAGTGACATATATATGACATATGACAGATAGATATGACAATACAAGAGCTGTATTTTGGTAATTTACTGGTAAGAGGCTGTAATGGAGAAATCTAAGTGACACTATAAGACTTTTCTCTTGAGCTGAGTCTTCTGGTGATGTGCTTTTGAAACCTTGAAGTTCTCATGAAAATCACACTTGTTTTTAGGAAGTATTTTAACTAATGTTTTAAGTGCTTAGACAAAGAAAAAACAGATAAAGGAAATTGATATTATTAAAGAAAACTATGAACGTAAGTTGCAAGCATTCCAGTAAACAGTACAAAATGGAGGATATATAACTGAGCTCTTACAAGCTGCAGCCTCCAGGTTACTTTGAAAAGTGAAAATGAGAGCAAATACTAGATTTTTTTTATAAGGAGCATTGTCAATCTGCATGAGCAACAGCATGCACCTTAAATTTTCTGTTCTCCACAATGTAAATTGAACACTAAGGTACGAAGTGTTGCGTGGTGGTGGTGTGAGACTCTTGGAGCTGCTCATGGAGACCATGGCATGGCCGGACTTTCGTTGCATTCTATCGGTGGCCAAGGTCCAGCCCAGCCTTGAGGGCTCTGTGCTGCCCCAGAGCCTTCTTCCCAGCACAGTCCCTGAGTGCAGGCAGCTCATTGTAGTCATAGCCCGATTTTTTTTGCTTCTCTCATTCAATTTATCAGGAGTGCAGCACTTCTTACTCTAGAGGTCAGTATAATGTTAAGAATGGAAGTGGTGCGAACTCGATTCTCGTTCCCTGATGAGATGTTTCAGAGTGAACTCTAAATTACACTCTTTCCAATTTAAGATGGAAGAGAAATTTCATACTAGGGAAATGTACTTGTAAAAGCACAACAGCCAATATGGGAAGCTCAGAGGGCGTTAAAGAAAACAATCATTGAGCCTCTTTGTTGAATGGAAGTTATGAATACGCTAGTAGTAATTTTCTGAAGCCATAGACAATAACATAATGTGAGTGGGTGATGGAAGAAATTACATAGGGTGAAATTTAGAGAGCTGACAGCAGCCCATGCATCGCTTAAGACCTATTTCTGAGGGCTTAATTGCAGCTTAAATAGCATACAGGACTTGTGTTCATCTTCTGAGCACTGAAACAAATTCCACTGAGAAAGAGCACCGTGAGCAGAACGTGGAAATCGTAATCTGATCAGCTGTAAAACTCCTGCTTTGGGGAAAGGGTGTTCTGTACTGAGAACAGATGTTGGCAGTGTAGATTTATGTTGTAGTACGTACATTATAAATGTCTAATGCTGTGTTTCACCATAGGATGCAATGATCTTAGTCCAAAGAGATGCCAAGAGAATATCAATCTTTAAACAAATGGTAAAATCAAGTAATGAGCAACACTGCAGGACGTTGTGATTATCTACTTCATTCGTGAGCTATGTGGCCGATAACACTGAAAGCAGTCTCACGAGTGCTTTTGAGGCATTTATGTTACTTTTGGGCTGACAGTCCACAAATACTCGTTCTTAGTGGTCTGAAGGCTTATAAAAAATAAATTTTCAGTTTTGTTGTATGGCTGTGCAAGAGAAATCAGAACTGGAGAGTCGTGTATTTGCTACAAAATGGTTGCAAGCTACTTCAGTAGAAGAAGAGCCAGAGAAATATCAAGGTGGAAAACCACTTTGCATAGTGAATATTAAATGCTTAGGTTTTCAGTCAGTTCCCAGAATGTTTAGAAAAAGGTACAGTGGTAAAGCCAAACCCACTGAACTTGTCCTTATCTTTACATGCTTGGATTTCTTGTAATATTTAACTTTTTCTTTGCATTTCCTGGACTTAGGATTCTTAGTTCTATGACAATCAATATTCCCTTGTAATGTATTTTGACATATGTTCCCAATAAGCATTTACCACTTTAAGTCCTAACAAAGGTTATTTTGGTCAGAAAAGAAAAAGTAAATGGAAATAGTCTTCCACTGGCTCTTTTGAAAGCAGAAAGAGACAAAATATTAGGACTACACTAACGGCACTTTTCAAAGTACGAAGCTCTGTGGTTTTAACTGCTTTATTTTTAATTGAGAAGCAACCTGCAAATCATTGCTGTTCTCTGAAGAGATCTGTTATTCAGATGTCTGTTAAATAGTTTGCATGCATTCTATTCTGGTTCAGGGTTTGTTCACAAACCGTTCACAAATTGTCTACTTTTATGATTCACAGTGTGTGATTGGGCATGTGGTATATTTTCTGCTCTCTGATTTAATGACTGAAACATTTTGACAGGGAATAACAAATGGTGAATGGCAACTAGTAAACAACATACAACTTGGGGCATTTGCAAGCACTTTCAAGAATATTAGCAATAGGAAGAACGTTACTGAAGTCTGGGTAGCCTGACCCCTGTGAATGACAATGATTCATATCTCAGCCATCTAGCTACAGTTGTATTTAAGTTGTTTACCATTGTTTACCAAAATCTACAAAGCCTGCATGGAGAATCACTTACTATGAATGAAGCAATTTTTTCTCAATTCAGCCCTTACGCTACTGGTAAGCAGTCTAATTGTGAAACTTGCTCACAAAGGAGCAAATTCTCTGTTAAATACATGTATAATTAATGAAAAAACACACTGTCCTCTAGAAGGCCTGTTGACATGGATAAGTGCCATATGCTTGTATGAGGTATGAGCATGGTGCTACAGCTAGTGTATCTGACTTTGGAAATGCTGCGCCTCTGAGATAGAAAACTAACATGTTCATTTAAAGATACCCTGTTACTTTTCCCCAGGTATAAAAATCAGCCCAGCTTTAGTTGATAAACTTAAGTCTCAGTTTCCACACATTTCTTCACTTCTTTAGCTTGGCAATTGAAAAATGACCCCATTCCAATCCAGAAGGCTTTGAAATGGTGTATGATGTGATTCTCACATGGAATATTTTTAACCTTTTCTTTTTTTTTGCTATGTCCTAAGATCCTTGAACTGTATAAATGATTAAGGTTTCATAACACTGCAGGCAAAATTCTTTCCCTTGATCTGAGCTGCAGATATCCTTTGCATTTTCTGCACACATGGTACTTTCATTTCCATCAATGGGAATTCCACGTGCTGAATAAGGAAGAAATATTTGCATTCTGGATAAGGGCCTTATTTGGACACTTTTTCTTGCTTGCTTGTGCAAAACTCCTACTGACTTTGATCTTGTTGGCGAGCTGCCTGTTGGATGAGAATCCCTGGTTTGAGGGGTTGGTAAATGGCGTTTTAATGACAAGGGTCACTGATGATTGCCGTGCCATTTTTCTTGCTTTCCCCACCACAAACCTATCATCTGAAGTAAGGCACTGCAGTTCTTTTCAGAAGATTAATAGTTCTCTGCTAGTAACAGATTTTCCACTAGCCAGAAAGCAGTACACCCACTGATGAGTTTATCATTTGAACTTTGAATCCAGTCGGGAAGTTGAGATGTAAACTCTTCTGTGATGGTGATTTGTGGTATATTTCCAGTTTTCAGGGTCAGGTTATTAACCAGTGTAACAGTGATATAAGCACATGTCGTTGAGAACATGAATCAGAGGAAGCATCTGACAAAGACCTCACTGTGCAAGCAGCTTTCCTTGGAGGCTGTGCAAGTCTGATGTGTGTCACGAGGCTCCAGGTGTCAGGCTTGAATATACCACAAGTATTAACAACCTGTGTGTGTATATAAAACTGTTCTTGGCTGCGTTTTTTGGTGCTCAGGATTTTATGCAGTGCCCTAAGGAAGGATTGTCATTTTGCTCCAAGTTCTTAGTATTTCGTTGCTTTTCTCTATTGATATTGGATAGTCTTTAACTTTTTATGTAGAATGAATACTTGTAAATGGATTACTTGTATTTGGTAATCTGGTTATGTGTTCCTGTTAAAATGAAGGTACTGAAAGAGTATAATCATCTCCAAATTTTGAATGTGTGTCCTGTCATCCTGGAAGTTCTAAAATGTATTAAGAAAACTGGGGAAAAAAACTGGTGGTGTAACAAGAAGTATTTGAGCTGTACAAAAGTGAAACCATGACCTGTAGAAAACTTTGATTTTTCTGACAAGTTTCTGTCCTCAGCTGGAATAAAAATTGAAAATCCTTGTGAACAAGAAGTTCTTAAAACAGTACCGTGTAGAAACACTTAGCCTTTTGTTTCGAACCAGTATAATGTGACATGTCTTGGGAACACGTTATGAGAATTGCAGGTTAGGTGTCCCTTGCCTCCATTTGACTGTGGGGATTAGATGGTCTGCCTCATGACACGCTCCATTTTATGGCTCTCACAAAATACTAAACAGAGAAGAAATCAGAAAGTACATCCTGTCTTCAATCTTACAAAATCTGGTTTTGGTGTATTATTTTTTCCCCCATTACAAATTGCTTTGAGGGAAACCTCCTGACTAGCTCTGAATAATGAGTTCAGCTTCTTATTTAACAGATATACTCAGTTATGCTATGGCAACTTCTCTTTTCTGAACTGGTTGGTCTGAACAAATCTTTGGAGCACAGATAGAAAAAGCCTGTCCTTTCACAGCACTTGAAATAACGTTGCATCTCTCTTCTGTACTGACTCCTACTCAAAGAGCTGCAGACTTGGGTGTGATTTAAACGCAATGAAGTCACACAAGTTTTGCGGTCTAGGTAAATAGCATGTGAGATTTAGTAGTACGTGGGCTGGACTTGAGAGAAGAAACATTTCTGTTCCATTGCAGTGGCCCAGAGTTGAAGCCTGTTACATGCAGCTCTGCCAATGACTTGTCTCTTTGCTTCCTCTGCAAAGGGATTCCTCTGCTTTCCCTGGGGAGAGAACGTAGTTTCTATTCAGCAGCTGTTGTCATATATTTACATATCACTGACATGCAAACACTAGTTCTCTAAGTAAAATATGCATAATAAAAATTCTGCATATTGCATGCACTTAATTCTGCACGTTGAAAATGTGGGAGGCTGAAATGCCAGCAGAAGGAGCCCCTCCTTACAGTGTCCTGCCTCCTGTGAACACTTTGCTGTTGCCGTGAGGTGGTGCAGCAGGCTCTGCTTGGGTCACATGAAGTCCTGCTGCCTTTGTGGATGGAGAAGCTCAAAGGCTGGCATGTAAATTAAGAATGAGTAATTGGAGAAGGTCCCCACTTCTCTCGAAGCAATACACAGACTAGATAATAGGCCTTGGAAAACTAACGAGATGATAGGGTTTCTAACTTTGCATTTTCTAATTGCTTCAAATGAAACCCTATTAGAAACAGCTGGTCTGATTCTCAACTGATATAAATTGTCATGTATTTTTCAGATTTAAATAGCACTCCGCTGGCCTCACCCAGATGTAAACTCTGGCCTAGATTATGCGATAGCTATTGGCTTTGAATGGAAACTTTAGTGCTACTTTTATAGGCAGATTTATTTTGATGTGTTATCAGGAAAGTCTAGCACACTTCCAGGTATCATGTGTCTGAAAAAGTAATCACCAATGCCAGTCTGCTAAGAAGGCGGAATAAAAGCAATGCATGTGTGTCCATGTTGTTGCTGCTTGGAGCAGCAAGCCGAAACAGAAATCCACGCTGTGTGCTGGGGACTGGTAAGGTAGGGCTGGGTGCACTGAGCCAAGGCTGTCCTCAGCTTCCTGGCTGACAAAAGAGAAAGGCATTGCACTTCAGGGGTGCCAAGATCCTTGTAGAATTGCCAGGACATTAAGATACATGAAAGTAGCTTTCTAGCAAGAGTAAAATGATTGATTTAAACAGATCTATCTGATGTGATGCTGTGTTCTTCTCTAAAGGGAAACAAGCAAATGTTTTCTTTTTCATTCTGGGATAGATTCTCACTTATTTAACGTTCAGAAGAAATCACAAATCTGGCCCTTACTTGGGATTTGGATTAGTGTTGAGCAGTCCATTGCTATGGCCTTTTTCACCAGTGTTCTACGGATATTTTTTTTTCTGACCCATGCTGAGGGAATTCTTACTCATGGATCTAAAGCCCAAGGGAATTGGGTTGTGGCATCTGAAGTTGACAGTGATGTAAAATTACAAGAAGGCTGCAGGAGTCCAATTAGCTTCCTTCTCCTTTTCCATAGTGCGTTTATTTCATAAAGTGTGTGTGGGGGTAGGGGGGAGAATTAGGACCAGATTGAAGTGGGAGAAACTGTAGAATTTTTTTCCCAATAACCATAAGCTAACTACTTACCTATAAAAGACCTATTGCCTATAAAAATGATTTCTGTTTCTGACCTAATTTAAACTAATTTCAGAGCAGTCGATGCCACTATACATTGCTTTAGAAGAAAAATTTCGAATGAGCTCACTCAAGGAATGAAACATCACAGAAGTTTGTAGATATTTGCAGCTGTGGGACTCATTTTAGGGAATAAATTGTCTGAAAGAATTGAATTCCAAATTACTTCGTAAATTAATGACAGTTTTCCTGCATGCTTCTAGTTTTACACAGTTCCATAATCAAGCAATATGGAGTCACGTGAGTAATTAAGGTTGTAAACCCAAAGCCCTGTAGTACAGGCATCAATATAAATATACTCAGCAATAACGGATTGTTATGTTAATGTGTGTATTGATCAGTTACAAAATTATTAAAAGGCCTCTGTTGAAAAGCACAAGGTTTATAATAGGACATCAGTTAGAATTCTTACATCACAGACAGCAAATCTTTTCTCTGATAAAACAGCAAGTTCACAAAATGAAGCGGATTAAAAAACTACAATGAACTTGTTCTTTTCATGTTTCCCAATACAGAAGATGTAAATAACTATTTGTGTTATTACTACTTACATATTATTCCAAATCATGTTTCATGTTAGCCTTGTGACAGTTGATCACAGCTGCTCCCAGTTGGGGTTAAAGGATATCAGATAAATTTAAAGTTGATCTTAGAATTTTAAAGGACTTGTTCTACCAAAATGGCAGTTTGAAAATGTATTTTATTTGATGATACCATTCTGAAAAAATGGACTCAGTACATTGGGGATAAAACCTAAGTAGAAAAATACAAACTGAATGACTGGCTTAAAAGCAGTATGAATTAATAGGCCTCTGTGAGTATTAGACTCTATATTTCAGTATTTTAATTATCTTCAATATCTCATGCTTTTCTGTCCAGTCTTAATGACTAAAATTTACTGGAGGGTTCTGCCCCCCTTCCTGGGCAGTCCTCTGAGCTTTTTTTTCACCTGCAGCTTATGTTGTTCTGTTTGTTGATGGCCACATTTCTCAATGTGGATACATTTAAATATTCAGAAATCATCTGTCATGTTCACCTTTCTTCCCTATGATCTCTTCCTCCATTTTTTTTCTCTTATGCCGATGAGCACTGCTGCTTTTAGAAGTTTCATCAGTTGAGTGCTGCTATAGGTAAAATGTTTCTTCATGTGCCAAAAAGCTGATGTTCATGTTCGTTGGGTTAGAACACTTCAGCTGATAGAAACTGATCCTCACTGGGCTGAAAGCATAAGGTGTTCTGCTGATACACACCAGAGTTTGTGGGGCTGGAGATCCTCTAGATAGACAGCAGTGTTTTTTATGTGAAAGCAGGGAATGAGTAGAGGAAGGACAAGCAAATACAGTGCAAAACATCATTCCCTTCTTCACATTTTGTTTCCTTCTGCTGTTCTCAGTAGGCTGTCATCTTCCCTGTCATGGATGAGAAAGACAAGCACTGTTTGCACCAGAATCTGGCAGTAAATCTTCTGCTTGCTTACATGGTTGCTCCCATCTCTCTTTCTGGATAAATTTGCAGAGTAGCTGCCAGTGCCATTTATCAGTGAGTAGGTCTGAAGAGGGAGCGTTTCAATGAGACACCTGCTTAGAGGCAAGCATGGAGCCTCTTAAATCACAGACCTTGTGCTGGTCTTTATTTTAGGACTAAAAGAGGAATATGCATCTCAGTTTTTACTGCCTTTTTATTAGGAGAGGCTGCTTGCCATCGCTTACAGATTTTACTCATTTTAATAAGGCCACATCTTAATCATCTGGGCTGAAATTAGGAAATACGCTTGAGATCTTATCCACTGAAGGAAAATGAAAAGACTGGATTTGCTCCTTAGCTAGCTGAGAGCATCAAGCTGACAGAGACTTGCACGAATAAGCAATCCAAGTGACAGTGCAAAGACAACATGGCTTGACTTGTCTTCCCAACCAGAAGAAGGCTTTCTCATTTTGGGAACACCAAATGTCTGTGCCTGAGTCCTTCACTCCTCTCTCTCTCTACATCCTTTGTGCTGAGTGAGGACCATGGGACACCCCTTGAGGATGTTTTCCCAGTCTGCCTGGTACCTGAAGTGAGAACATGCCAGGACTTCCCACACGCGTTTAAACCCACTCGTGGAGGTTGGTCCCTTCCCCTATGCATCTGGTGTTCAGCCTTGCTGATGGGTCGGAGGTTTTGGCAGGACTTGAGCTGCCAAGGTCGAAGATTGTTAAGATGCTGGGACTTGTGCCACTAGGCACCAAAAAACTCAGCTTTAAAGGCCCTGTCACAATTTTATGTGTGGAAAGTAATAATCTTAAAAATGTGGAAGAACAAAGGGATTTTTTTTTCCCCTTTTAATCCCCTTACATCTCAGTTTTGCATCTGTGAAAAGAGAACAATATAGCTTCACTTTTATGAGCAGCAGTGTGTGTTGTATTCCTCATGAATCATGCAAATGCTGTGTGATGTCCCATATTCTTGTAAAGTGTACAAGGAAACAAATAATGCTATTGTCAGAGCACAGCAGCAGCAGAGGTGGGAGGGAAAAGGCTGAGAGATTTTTCCAAGCGAGGAAATGCCAGTAAAGCACCAAGTAGTTGCTCTTCCTGTAAATGTCTTCCACTATTTTCGCTGAATGAAGCAGAGGTTCCTGAAGGAAGGTGATGTGAGACATACAAAATCAAAGTTTCTGTGTATAGCAGGATGGAATTAAGCAGTGACAATGCTGATGTTTCTGTGCTTTCAGTACCAAATTAGATCTTTTCAGCTGATGGCAAGCCTTGATGAAACAGTACAGTGAAATAAGTGTTAGCAGTGTTTGGGGATCCCCTGACTAATGGACCTGATTTATCATAAAATTGCCTTTTCTGATGGCCCACTTGTGGCAGGACCTGCACTTGCAGGCTGTTCACTTGGGCTCCTGGTCCTGGCTAGTGATGGAGGACAGCACTTCTCTATAACTGTTTTACCCTTCCAATGAGCTCAATGACACTTCACAGTGCAAGAAGCATCCCTCTGGCTGTTCATATTGGTCCTATGCTCTCCTACACTTCCACATCACATAATCAGTTTCATAAATGTTCATAAATCCAGAGTGCTCAGTAGGTGAGTTGCCAGACACATTGCTTGTCTGATGCTGAAATATTTTAATTCCATCTCCCTCTTGAATATTTTCACACATAATGGAACATTCTGGCAGTGTAGATATCCGAGAGCCTGCTCAAGTGTGGATGTTCCCGTTCTGCTGCTATGAAGGCCGCAGATGAGAAGAGGTGGTATGACTCAGTCTTATTAGAAGGTATTAAAGTACTTCATCTTTTATCCCTACAAGCAAAACCCGAGAAAGGCTGTGGGTGGCTATAATGTCAGTGTCTCAATTTTTTTTTTCTTTGTATTTCTGTTGCTCAATAAACATTAATGCACTGTAGGAGAGTTAGAGATTTTATTTAGCTGGAGCTGTAAAAGTGCTTGTTCCTCTCTAATTTCATCTCATTTTTTCCCTTTTACCGCTGATGACTGGCATCATCTGTTTGTCTCCTGGAGGGTTTTGAACTCAATTATGATGATTGTCTCTTGCTACCCTTGTTTTCTGTGCACAACTATATTCCCATTGTCTTAGATTAAATTTGCCTATATCCAATCCCTATCCTTAGGAAATTTAAGCCTCAATGTGGGAAAGAATGATCCTAATTTTTAATATGGGAATTCTTGCTGTATTGGGAACACTGTGAGCTTTCCAAAGCAACAATGTTGTTTTCCTTAAAACCTCTATAGATGTTCTTATGCTTTCTGCTGTTCTCGTAGCCTCCTCAGCCCAAGACACACAGCTTATGGTTTGGCACCTTGGTTTCACGGTTCATTAAAAAATTGCCTTGTCCCTGGAGTTTTCACTCATGAAAATTCTATTTAATTTAAATACACTCTTAAATTAGGACCAGGTCTTAAAACATTGGGGTCTTATGACTGCATAACAGAACTGCTTTTGCCAAAGTATGGAGCTCCTTTCCACACAACCCTCCAAAATTAATATTGTGTAAAATTAAACTTCAGTCCAAGATGCAGGAGGGGAGGATATTTTTAATGAAGATTTGCTGTTAGGATATCTTATGCCATATGTAAATGAAATAATTTTTAAACAAATCAGAAATATCAGACTTGTCTCAAGCTACAAGATTACAATATGTACAGAGGTGTTTTTTTTTTTTTTTAAGCTTGTGTTCCCTTCTTTTTAAACCTTTGAGGCAATTCAATGATTTGATCTGGATTTACAAATAATTGCAGCTGAGAAAGATCTTCCTCAGAGGAAAATTTTATTCACAAAAATACTTGTTTGGCTCTAGCCAAGTAGCATATGGGACTGTATAATTCCTCTCTGCAGGACGTGTTTAACCCCAGGTGATGAGCATACTGTCAGTGCTTAATAATTTTCAGTGCAGAATGTGTCAGAAATCATGTTGTTCCTAGGACCTCAACTTATTTTATGCTTACCTGTAATGGATCCTTACCTGAGGATGCTGGGCTGCCTTCCACCAGTTCCTTTTTGTGCTCTTCAGTTGATGGCACATGAAACACCTGCCAAGAAGAACTGTGCAGCAGAAATGATCTTCAAACCTCAGGCTACCATAAACTGAGCAATAAGTATGTTCTTTGTTGCTGAACCAGGCTGCTTCTTAAAATTCCTTACTGCCTTATTGCTTACTACACTCCCATAGAAATCAAGGGTAGGGGGATGATATAACGTTTGGTAGTAAATTGGAGAAATTATGACCACGGGGTTCCACACTCCCTAAGAACATTTCTGCTGTGCTGTGGTGGAAGAAACTTTAAACCATAGGTCCACTCTTACTTCAGAGTACACTAATATATTCATTTAAATGACTGGAGAAAGGAAGAATACTTGGATAACTGAAGTTCTGATACAATATATAAGACTGAATGAAAAATAAATTGATTTAAAATGGTTTGCAGACTTACAAAAGGTTTATTCACTGCATGTAACATGCTCAGTAAAATAATATCCTTTAATGTGCTGAACTCTCCATGCTTTTCATGAAGCTGCATCTAATTGTACTGCTCAGAGTTGACTAATTCTGCTACTGCTTTCCTTTGAGAGAAATTGAGCATTTCAAGACGTGACTAACACTCTAAGTAGTCATTAATTGTTAATTCAGAATGAAAATGAAACTTTTATACTATATATATCAAACTGAATACCATACAGATACGTGCAGCCAGTTCATTAATTTTGACGTTAATGTTGGTTAATATTAAATGTTAAGGGGAAGATGAAAAAATACCCTTAAAAATAATAGCAACAGCCAAACAATTTACCAATATAAATATTGGTTTTATTGACATCCACATGTTAATGTATTATAACAAGGCTTTGTTTGTACTGCATGATAAACCCCACTGTCTGGGAGTATTTTACATTTTGAACATTAAGAATGAGCTTACAATCATACCAGTGTGAGTGATCCACTACTACTGATATAAATGTCAAGAATATTGAATCTGACAGTCCTTATTTTTGGTTTGCCTCAGTAAAAGAAGGTAGAGATGTCTGTATGTCATTCTCCAAATAGACTTTTCTCTTGACAGTTCCAGGTAGGAATCCTATTTTATGGGTCTTGTGGGCTCTGCAAGAGAGAGCCCATCAGACACACTGGCACTATAGTTGTGTTTTGTTACTTCTGTGGTTATGGACATAATAACCATAGGTGCCATAATAACATAGGTTAGCAGTGATCTATTTAGAACAGGTCAGCTTGACACGGTGTGCTCCTGATCAAGCTGGATCCAGCTGTGTCAGGGATGTGGTGGATGAGTACATTTCATAGTCCTAAGGAGAAGAGATTCACTAAATTGTGCTTCTGTGTGTTATCCCTGGGTCCACTTGACTGGTAAAAGTATTTGTCTGGATTTAGTATGATTTTTCTGCAGCAACAATGTGCCTATGGTCATGAAGAGGCACTTAAACACAATACACGCATACAGGTACCTTCCTCCAATGAATGTACTGACTCAGAATCTTATCTGTATTTTATTCAGAATAATGGCTATAAAGAGCAGGTATATCAAGAATACAGGGTGAATATGAATAGGAATACATGTATAATTGTAATTAGATATATATGTGAAAGTTTGTGCCAGAACCAATGATGGGACATCCTGATGATTGCTTGTAAAGAAAATTTAAGTTTAGCATCCCTTTATGCCTTTGATCTTTGCATTAGAACTGATAAGTAATAGATTCTGGAAGAGGCTCTCTGGGCATTTTATGAGCAGCAGATTATAAAAGGAAGAAGCGTCTTTGAAGGAAGGCATGAGTTCACTACAAATTGTTTATTAACATAGGGAGGGGGTAAATTAGTTTAATTCATTTGATATGTAATATAGTGAGAAATGCCATGAAAACCCAATGGAAGTGATGAAGACAAATCATCCTGATTGATGGTGGGGATTGTGCCAGGAGAGGTGGAGCATGGGGTCTTCAGGCTTGCTTATGTAGAAGATGAGAATAAAGAAATCATTTAGAGAACAGGCTAATAAAAGTTCAAAGGCCCTCTGAAGACATGATCAAAAATATTCCTTCTGAAGATCTGGAAATGAACCCAAAGACTACTGGTATATTTTAATGTGTGGGAGATGGTATTCATCTTAAAAACCATCCCTTTGCAGCCCCTGAGCATTGGACTGAGCAGCCTTCTTTTTTTTTTTTCTTTTCTTTTAGTCCTCTTTTTGCAGGACCTGGCATTGTATACCTCTTGGGCAGCAGTCATTGGCAATAGGCTTACCTGATTCCTTGTGATAAGTGGAGATGAGCAGTGTCCTAAAACTAAACCTAATGAAGAGCTCAGGATGGGAATTTTGCCTGTTCAAAGGCCTTTCCACCTTTCTATTTCTTAGAAACAGTGCTGCACAGAAACCACCAGCTGTTTGACTGCCAGCCTGGTGACAATACAATTCTTTCCAAGCTCCTGACCAATTTTTTTTTTTCATCCCTGCCTTTTGCATTCAGTCTGTTAGAATAAAGGTAATGAACTTCAAACAATAATTTCAGTGCAGCTCTAGCTTCTGTGCTGGTAATCAAGACACAATGTACTGCTGAGGATGCGCTCTGTATTATGCAACTCATTCACCCTGTAATTATCCTTGATTTCCCCCCCCCCGTGTTGTAGCTGAACAGCTACAGATGCTGACGTGACCATTCTGTGTGGCTCCTGCTGTTTGTTAACTGCTGAGATTACAGCCAAATTGGTGGTGGTGAGCTGGGAGTCAGGGCTGCAGAGATTTTACAAATTCAAGTTCATTTGTTGTCAGGGTTCTTGTGAATATGTCCAATAGCTGAAGCTTACAGCTCAGATGCAGCATTTGTATGGTCAGGATCTTATAATATTTCCTGGCTGAAGTGCTAAAATACTATAAACCTGCCCCTTCCTCTTGGTTCTTCAGCAGAAGCTGGCCTGGGAGGTTGCTTGAAACATTAAGTGATTCCAATACTGCTTCAATTTAGAGTTTTTCAGAGACCAACTGAGTGATGGATTAAAGGAGAGGAAAAAAAAAAAAATCTATCTGAAGCTGCCCACAAGAAGTGTGGAAAAAGAAGTGCAGCAGGTATAGCCAGAACAACTTAATTGACTTAGAAGAGAAGATCCCATGCAGAGATCATCACTTTAGCCTGTCCATGGCTCTCACCCTGATGGCTGTGCCCTCTCTCTGCCCTGCTGTCTGCCAGCAGCTTGCTCCAGCAGCGTACCATGCTCTGATACTGTTTGTGCAGCTGTTGGCACAACCAGCTGGGGTCAAACAATCAGAGATGCTAGGCTGTGACCTCCTTTGTCCTTCTTCCTGTACCCTATACTTCTTCCTGTACACCCTTCTTCCTGTACACTTGCCCTACTCTCTGATGTCCTACTGTATTCCATGCTGTAAATGTGCCAAATTCATCAGTCTATTTCTTTGGAAATAACTCTTCCTTTCAAACCTACTGTGGGTGCTGGTGTCAAGTGGAAGCCTTGTGTTCCTTGAGGGGCTTTGGATCAGTTCACTGATGTTGGATGTTAAGCGTGGGCTTCCTGGAACGATTAAATAAGCGAAATTGGTACAGACTTCCAGAGGAGAATGGGAAAAAAAGTACTGATATGGATAAATGCACCCCTGTGTAATGCAGTTTCTATTAAATTCAGCATTTTTTTTCAGGATTCTGAAATATTCACCGTTATTGATTTCCATTTCTCCTGCTGGATTTCCAAATTGTAAAACAGAAGCCATTGCCAAATTCTGCCGCTTCAGTCAGTGCTACTGTAAGGTTTTGTTCTTGTGTTTTTGCTGGGCAATGTTGCCCCTCCTCAGAATGCTGTTCTCCAGGCAGTGACGCCTTCTCCCATGAGCCAGGAGGTCAGCTTTAGACTTGCAGATGTTTGCCCACCAACATTGTATGGCAATATTCTTCAGTGCATATCCTCACCAGGGCAGTGGTGAGCTGGGCAAGTGCACAGGTGATCAACAAGCTGTAGCTCCCCAATATTTCTAGATTTTTTTTTTTTTCTGGATGAACTAAACAATATATAAGGCAACAGCGGGCATTTGAAGCATGATCTCTTCTTATGGATCACAAAACTTGTAACCTTGAGTTAGATTCTTTCTTGTACATTTGTTTAAATTTTGTGTAATAACAGTCGCTATAGTGATAGCAGTTGCCAGCTAATTCCCTGCTGAATGCAATTGGAGTTACATGAGCCAGGATGCTCTCAATGAGCCTTTTACTTTTTTTTTTTTTTTTATATATACTTACTCAAGCATTTTTGCACTGTGAATGTCAGGAACACTGGCTGGCACTGTGATATTATGAGTAAATGAAACATGAAATAATTCTTACCTTAATTTGTGTTTTTGAAAAAGACCTGAAGCACAGCTCTATTAGACAGTTCAGCTTAGTGAAAGAATTACAACTTAAAATTTTCATACGTTTACTCTTGTAAACTCTGCTTCTTGTAACTAAACATGTCAAGGCTAGAAGGAAGAAAACAAATGTAACAAGAATTTTGCTGTACAGTAAAGCTTCATCGAAACACAAATGTAATTAACAGAAGTTGTTAACCAGAATGTATCTGTTTCAGTGGAGAAATAATTATTTTCAGGTAACCAAGTAAGTTAAGCAAATGACTGTAACATTAAATCATGACAAATGCCAATAACGTACAGCTTTAAAATTAAATGACAGGAGGAAACAACAACGAGAAATAGTTGAAGTATACTTGTCTGTTCCAGAAATAGCTTATTTTGGGATCAAGATTTGGGCAGAATTGCTGGTCTTGGAAAATGAGAAAAAAATCATTTACGTCCTTTTGTTTCTCGGATGCAACCCATGCCTTTGGCTTTATGGGATTAACTTTATGTGCAAACACAACCTTATCCAAAATTTCACAAATTCACTGAAACGTTTTCATTGATTTCCAAGAAATTCTTGACTTGAATTTAATTAAAGCGTAGTTGTTGAACTGTAGCCAGTGATATTTGATTGCTGATGGGAAAGGTGAGTTTCCCCCTTCATCATTCCAAACTTGAGTCTCTGTGAGATTATTATCAAAGTGTGCTGTTAGAGGGATTTCTAAAATAACTGAGACAAAAGCTGACAACCTAGACTTGGCTGCATTGCTTTGAAAATGTACAATGTCAAAAAGGGTGAAGTAAGTCTGAATGACAGAAGCATTGCTGTGCTTAAAAAAAAAAAAAAAAGCCCCATAGAAACCCAAGTTACAAGGAGTGTATACCTATGAGCCCTGTGGGGCTCCCATTCATGCTCTCCTCCTGTGGGTGTAATTATGGTATTTGACTTTTAAATCTCGGCATGTGCCAGCATGGTGATGAATGGGATAATAATAATTGACAAGTTTGATGTTACCTAGCAATGATGCAGTTTATGCTTTAACACTGTGTTTTAATGCTGTGCTTCGTAAAAGATGACAAGACTTGCTTTAGGTCTTAATCTGTCACTAACACTATAATCTAGTCAGGTGAGCTGTACTTTCCTTCTTGCACATAGCAAGATAGCATAAAAACTGGATAATTCCGAGGAACTTGGAAAGTAAAGTTCAGGGAACAATTTCACTTGCTTTTGTCCTTTATACCTGGCCTAGCTCCAAAAATGCTTCTTCACTGAGGAATTTCAGGCTGTCAAAATTAGATTTTTGTTTGAAGAGGGAAGTTGCCTTTTCCTCTCTGTGCTGGGAGGGAAGCTCATGCTGGAGACCAGCTGTGGCTTCCATTGACGTATTTGATCTCTGTGTGGGCACACTTGCAGGGATGAGATGCAGGATGTGCTGCTTTATCCCCGTTCCTTACTATTTAGATTGTAAACCCTTCTGGCCAAGGGTCTCCCTCTCCTGTGTGAAAAATACCAGCAGCCAGGACTTCATACATGACGGTCACTTATTTCTAGTTGAGAGTGACAGGGTACTGAATGGATATGATAAATGACTGCTGCCCTGAAACGCTGATTGCCTTTGAGTAGAGACAGCTCAGGGCCTCTTTGCAGCCTTGAATGTTGCTGCTTAAAAGCAAGCAGAGGGAAGGGAAGAATGCAGTGTGCTGAGGAAGGGATGCATGTGGTGCTCCCTGAAGAGCTCTTGCTCGTCTTCCGTCACAAGCGATGAGTTGAAGTTCTCTGTCCTGTTCCACACTGCTGCAGCGGTAGCATGAAACTCAGTTTCAGGCACAGAGATACATATCCACAGCTGCAAATCTGGTACAGGGCATAAGTCTGCCCTCCTTTCCTCGAAAAACTATTGCACTGCTTGGACAGCCATGAACAACTGGGGGAACTGCATCTGTGCTTATCCATGCCCTAGTTTCTTAAAGCTATGGGCAGTGTCTTCACTGCCCGGTCACTGCAGAGTTCCAGCTTCTGCTATTGGTTCCCACAACTGAAGATTTAATTTCAGAGATACATGTAAAAGGTGAATTAATTTTCCCAAATGTTAAGCCTGAAATGTCTGTTTGTTTGACCTTCCAGCTCAGTCAGAACTGGCAAGGACTCAACCTCCTGCTAAATGAATGCCTCCTATTGATTTCAGACAGTCTTACACCAGTTTGAATATGTTTAAGAGGCATTCCTTCAGCTTTCCAAGGGTTATAAATCAAAGTATTGTGAAGCTGTTGGGGGTGGGCTACCTGGACAAGATACTCCAAACAGGCATCTTTTGTGTGGGTGTTTCTTAACAGATCACATTTTTCACGTGGTAAGGCCAGGTTAGAAGTCTAATATCCAGAACAATTGGGGCTGTCATAATATTTTTTGTTAATAAGTTTTAATCTTCATTTCTGCGTCTCTGTTGGAGTGGAGCTGGTAGAAACTTTTAGACTAAAAAGGAAATCTGCTTCAGTCTCCCAGTAGGGAAAATTAAGTTTTCTTTTGTGTTTTCTTTATGCGAGAAAAAAAAAAAAAAAGTTTTCTGACACTCTTTAGAATATAGGATCTTTGCATGGCAATTCAGACTTTCCTGGAAGTGGCTGCATTTCAATGGCAAAAGATATATTAAGCATTCAGGGTACTCTGGGTTGTAGTACTCCTCATATATAGTTACTGGAGCTGACAGATTAGGTTAAAGTGAGTGGAATGAAGGCCAGTGTGTGGTGAGAATGTGACCCAAAAGTTGTGGAGCACAACTTCTTTTTCACTTTCTTGGAGAGAAAAAAACAAACTGAATTCAATGAGGTTTCTAACTATGATGTGATAGCAGTAGTTACTTACCTACCCTATATAATCTTGTATTTCTGATATAATTCTACTCTTTTAAATACATCCACAAAAGGTACTTATTCTCCTTTTCCCTTTTAATATGTGGTTTTGATTTTAATCTTTCCCTCAGTGATTTAGAACAAGATAACTATGTATTTATTTTGTGCCTTTGGTAAATTTGGAAGCCTCAAAAAGAATTAAATTTTGTGCTTCTGATGATTATGGAATATTTTTATCTTATTTTTAATCCATCATTGTATGGTCAGTCATTCTTTACAGCTCTTACTACCTCCCTTTCTCGTCAATTTGTTTTAAGCATGAGGTGGCTTACTTGATTGTCCCTCTTCCAATTTAAGTTTTCTCATCCACATGATCAAGACAAGCTGATCAGCAGATGGGAAATGCCTTCTGCACAGACTTTTCTCTTTGACTGTTCAGTACCTGGAAAGCTGTAACTAAAGGAGTGTGAAATCCTATTTCTAACTGATAATAACTTTGTTTAACCTTTGTCATTTTCAGGTATTTATGTTCTCCCCTGGCAACACAGATGAACTGGTCATGAAACACCTACAAATGACATCCTGGAACTGTCTAGCCTTGAAAATGCCTGGAACCTCCACACCTTGACAATTTTCAGCACTGTTTTCCAGAACATTCAAGTAGGTCTGCTTGACTTTTTTTTTTCTTAATGTTATGTTTCTGGTATCTTTTAATCATTTATTCTACTTGCCGTCTTTCATACATGAAAATAAAATGTGTGCTCATCCTTAGAATTACGGATCTCAAAGAAATGCTTCAGTTCTATTTAATAAGGCATTCATTGAACAGTATGTTTTCCAAATGCTACGAGATTATTTAAAAAGCATAATGACGTTTGTTGGCCAAGTAATTAGTGCATTATGCTGTAGGAGATCTGTAAAATTTGTAGTCAATGTCAGTTACTATATGACAACCAAGAACTGTTGTTATCAAACTGCTGGGATTTGTACTGTTTGTAGGCGAGCAAAGACTGTGTGACAGGAAATGTGGCAGTCATGGTTTAGTGCATGTAATGAGCTATTGGAAATGTTCAGAGATGACATTAAACACCTTTCTAAAATGCAGTAGTAGACCGGTGAGCTTGAGAGGTGTGGATTTGTTTCAGAATAAGACTTTTTGCAAAAGATACTGTGGACTTAATATTCTTTTATTTTGGTTGAATACAGTTGGATGCTCAAGGAAGAGGCAATGTAATAGTGAGGATCTTCTGGGAGCTGCATGTCAGCTGTTTCATTTTGGAAGAAATATGATTTTGGGACATGAGCAAAAGATTAGATCACCTAATTAAACATTAAATTAGGTAGACTGATTTAAACAGTAAATCAGTAGACCGATAACTGTAGAAATGTTTTGCATCATTGTGAGTTAGTAGGATGCTGTAAGTGTTCAAAGTTGCACTCTGAACACTTATTTAGAATTTGCTTAAATTTGAACTGTGGCCTGGCAGAATGAACAGGAGGATGTGACTGGTATGGCTTTGGTATGGTATTGTGTTTGGGGACAAAGAGGTGTTTTCCAAAACAGTACTCAGAATCATTCATCTCTCTGTAAAAGAATACTTAAGCCCATGATCTCTAAGTATATGGACTTCTAAATGAAGCCTGATTTCTAAGTGCTTGAAGACCAGCTTTGCAAAGGAATTCAGATGCTGATCTTAAGTTCAGGAATATGTCACTGACCACAAGGACTATTTTCTGCGGATTTCATATCTTTCTAAATTATTTTTGCTGTTCTCCTTAGATTTTATACTATGTAGTAGACAACTTTACCATTTTGGCTAAATTTCCTTCTGGGGTAAGGCACTTACTTAGTATGAGTTGTACCCAAGAAAGATTTGGTATTTGCTCTCTGTTTCTAGAAAAGAAAAACCAGCCACCCTTAGCTTGCTTGTTTGGTCATCCTTACCTTTTTAATCTGAGCATTTTAAGAGATGCAGAGAGTAAAAGATACTTTAAAGTCCTCATTCCTCATTATTCTGTGTTTGTCAGCGTTAGACAACATTTGCTATTAGCTTCTAAATAACCAAAGTCTTACTATAACTGACAGGAGCATTCCTCATTCACTGTTCACAATCAATTTATAAGCACTCCTCAATTTGCTTCCTGTTCTGATCCTTTTTGTACACTTGGACGATTTTCTCCCTCTTTTCTGCTCCCTGCAATATTTACTACTGACCTTGAAACAGTGTGGTATCTTTATTTAAAACAACCTAATTCTCAGTTGCGAATATGTGCAATCTTTATTGCACTGTTGTACAACTAAGTGATACGTGGCTGCTCCAGAAATGCAGCTTTCTGCCTCCGAACCATTGATCTCTGTGGCACAAATGAAGTAGTATACTTCTAGCAACAGTCACCGTGCTGCTTTGTGGGCACTGCGCTGCTGGCTGCCTTCTAGTACTTTCACAGCATCTGAGGTTTTGCATTGCTGTGGTGTTACTGCCATTTGCATTAGGAATAGAAAGTCTTACAGGAGCTAAACAGAGACAAGCCTCTGCTTCACAGAGCTGGGGATGAAGGTAACAAGGGATTGTGGCAGGAGGGAGAGTGGAAGTGCGGAAGACAGCGAAGCCAAAAGGCAGAATTGACAGCTTTTCAGCTGCCTTCTGCTTAATTAACAGGAAGACAATGATCTGTACCTATTATAGAAGAATACTTTCAATGATTTTCCTTATTTCTGTTAGCATAAGTTCTGTTGAAAGTGCTAACCATGGTTCTCCAAAGGCAGGGCACCCTGCATGATAGTGTTTACTGTAATTTCTGATTATTTTGTACAAGGCTTTTACTTGTAAAATTGCGCAGCAGAAACTACAGCAAAAAAACAAAAATCAGCTTTTTTTATTTTAAAAAACAAAGTTTAAAAAAAAAAAAGTTGAGTGCATGTATTGCTGTAATAGCCTGCAGGATAATTCATCTGCAGGATGGATGTATATGGTACACCAAGCTGTGAGCAGTGGCACTATCCATTAATTGCTCAGTGAACACAGTTTCTTGACAACTTTCTGATTAAGCTTTTCTCCTCCTCCCCTTTAAGACCAATTTAATTCAAAGTATCAACAGAAACAATTTTTGTGAGGAAAATGGAGAAGTTGATAGGGTAGTTGAAGTTGCATACCCTTAATGCTTCGGAGTGTTCATTCAATTCATCTATTATTTATTTTGCCCCTGAGGTGTAACATGAATAACATTTCTAAGGTACTAACACTAGACTTCTCACATATGGTGAAGTAGTATTTAAAACCAGGCCAAGTTTCACACAGCAGTTTACCATAAGAAGTTCACTATTATAATTGTACACAGACAAAATCTGTTACAATAGGCATGTGTTTCTCTTATGGAAGTGTTCTCAGAGGATAAATCCATTTTTTCAGCTGTAACGGAGTTGTTCTTTGACCTTGGGCTTTAGCTGTCTCTGCCTATATTTTCACTCTCATACTTTTCTCCTTTAATATTTTGGCTTGTGCTTACACCCACACAATGATCCCACTCCCTTCGGCCTTTGCTGTGACCTCTTGGCACAGTGCTAATAGGAGCAGCAAACACTCACGCCTTCCCTCTCAGTGGGGAATAAGCTGCATCCGCTGTCACGTCAGCATCTTGGTGAGATCAAGTCATCATCTAAGGTGTGAAGCAGTGTGCCCCCACCCCTGCTATCACCTTCAGGACTGGGTGTGTAAGACAGGCTGTAGTGGTTCCATGGGAATTAAACCCTGCACTTCTCAAAGAGAAGTCTGTCCTGCCCTCAGGGGCACAGAGTGATTCCTCAGGGCCAGCACAAAGCACCCCTCCCCCCTTTATTTCTCTTTTTTTTTTTTTTTTTTTTTCCTTTCCTGTTAATTATAGGTATGGCACAATCCCTAGGCTTAATAGCACTCGCAGTCATGCTAAGTATCTCTATCAGAGGCAGCAAGGTTATTCTAGATTTATGCCAGTGCTCCCAGGAGATGACTGATTTTCAATCATCTTTGAGAGCTGTCACTGCAATGCCACTGAGCTCATAAAAAGGATAAAATGTAAATATTATTGATGCCTAACATAGCACAGACATTAGGTGTGATATTAAAGGAGTTTTTATCAGTAGCCTCTCCAAAGATTTATATCTGTTGATCAATGCCTTTGCTAAATTAAATACATAAAATCTTTACTTGAGACATAACAAAAAGTCACGAACAATATCAGTATTCAGACAGTATTAGTGACATCCAGCATGACAAACTGTGTAGGAAGCTAGTTATCATAGCCTTGTGATAGTGAAAATGGCTCTGTTCACAGCACAAAGTTTTTACTTATCTTTCTTCAGGCTGAAAGGCTGCTCAGAAAAAAAAAATCCCTTGTATATTTTATATGTACATTAGAGTCATCAGCATACCAGCTTAGCTCTGGATGCTTCGTTTCTGTTGCTCTGGTTAGGTTGCATGAGAGCAGGTTGACCATTTCCCCCTCCAGGAAAACAGGCAGAAACCTGAGCAACTGTAACTGTTGTGTGGTTTGTTTGCTTTGGTTTTTGATTGTTTTGTTTCTTAATATGATGCCAAACACAAAGGAGAATTAAGTGTTAGTTCTAAGATAAATTTAGTATCTATCTTAAAATAAGCCATTTGTCATGGATCTAATGCATAAAAACATGCTCTGTCCAGATACTCAGACCTGAATGTGCATGTCTCTTCTATCTAAAACTGGCTGGGGAAAAAGGAAAGCCTGGGCATTTTGAGATGATATATAATAGAAGCAATAGACCCATAAATATTTTTTACTTCCTTTGGTATATTTGAAAATTAGGAAGTTTCTAAAGCACAGAAACCGATAAATGTAATAAGTTATTTTAAGGACCTAAGTGTATCAGTCTTCCATTACAATCAACAGAACTAAAACTTTTGAATCTATATACGTCAGGACTATGATGCTGCAAGATGTGTGCCTTGCCAAACAAGTGCTGTAGATGTGCAAGGCAGGTATGTTCCTGAGATGAGACACCCCTGTGATGCTGGGAGAAGGAAGGGATGTAATCAGCAGCATCTGGCACATCCCTGGTAGGACCTGCACTTGCTCAGGACTTGAGCTCTTCCGCAGAGCTGTGAGGTGTCATCAGCTTGGGCCCAAGGTCAGTTAGGGTTAAGCCTGAGCATGGCAAGCTGAGGGGCATGATTTCCTTGTGAACTTGGAGGCTACCTATGTACCAAGGTTAATGCAGGAGAAGATACAATACAGCCATTATTCTGAAACGTGATTCAGGAAGCGTGACACAAAGCTGCAGTGTGGAACATGCCTGGAACCAGATTCCTCCCCCAGTCCTCCTGGGTTGTTAGCGTCATCATGGCTTTTACTTCGTATTATCCCGTGTTGTTGCTCAGGGTCTGTGGAACATGCCCATTGAATAAGAAGAGAATAACAGGAGAAAGAGCACTGTGTGCTCTGCCAACCTGCAGCTGTGACCTTCCTGTTTACTATATATTTTTTTTAAACATTTGTTAGAGGAATGAAGCAGCAAATCACCAACAATAACAGAAAAATCAATACCCGCCTCTGCTTCTTTTGTGAGATCTGGAACATGGCCTCAATCTGTCAGACTGAATTACAGAGACTGTGGGTGTCAGCAAGGGCTCAAACAAATAGACCTGCCACTGCTCATTGATAAAAGGCTTAGGTCTATACGAGTGTCACTGTTCCTGCTGCCTCCACCAGGCATGGAGAAACACCAACCTTTCTGCTGAAAGGCAAGTTATGGAGCACTGGTTGTGTTCACTTGTACTTTGCACGTAGGATGTGAGATTGCACTACTCTGTGGAATAAAAAAGGTAAACAAACAATTTGACGAATACAAGAGACTGGGGCATTGCCTTGTTAATGAGTGTTAAATTAGATGGTTATAATTGAATGGAAGGTGATATATCAACACAGAAACATTGTTCTAAAATATGCCATTGATCCACTAGCTAAGAATCCAGTCTTTCACAGAGGTCAATACATCAGAGAGAGGAACAATCTCTTTCCAAACTCATCATTTTCCAAGGCAACAGTAAAAGCTGCATCACTATGAAGAGGAAAGCTGCTTCATGACTCCAGATGGTAATTAGTTTATATCCTGGAGCATCAAGATTAGCATCCTTTATCACTTTTAATTTAGCTAGCAGACCATAGGCTACTGCAATGAGCTTTTGAGTAATAAACCCTGCCACTTTTGTATTATAAGAAGGATCTGGTGTGGAAGTCCAGCGTGATCTTAGTTTTGTCCCACTGCCATTTCTGTGAAGAGACAAGATAGGACAGCTGCTTTTACCATCAGAGGAAGAGGATTGTCAGTTTGGGTCTAGAGAAAGTGAAAATTACCATTAGGGAATTATAGGCACAGAAATAAGCTTATGAGAGCAGCTGAATATAACTTTATTGTTACAATATGAGAGAAGCTCAGATCACCTTTGGTTTTCCTATTTAAAGATGCTTGACACCATGAAATAGGAAACAGCACTAAGCTCTGAGTAACAAAGGCTGCACTGATGGGTTTGCAGCAAACCATAATCCACAGAGCAGCGCACAGCTTTGGCTCTGCACTGTGCGAGCAGGCACTCTGCTCCAGAGCAGCCTACTTGTGCCCAGGCAGGCAGGAGTTCAGCACCCAGCCTGCCCACCTCCCTTGCCCAGGTTAGGGCAGGCAGTGCCAGCTTGGTGTTGCTTGTGCCGTTGCTCTTGATGCATCCCTTTTCAGTAAGATTTTTCTGACTTGTCCAGATATTCCTGTTGTGAGATAGAAAGAATTGGCTTTCCTACTCCAGAGATCAACCCCAGACTTCTGAAAGTCTGCAGCTGCTTGACTCTGCAACTCACTGCCTCCTTTGGTCTCTCCCTTTTCTTCATTATTTTTCCTCATTTCCATTTACTTCTCAAGCATCCTATTCTATGTGCCTTTCTTTTAAGGGCATTGTTAAGCCTAATCCAGCCAGAGCCTTGTAGACACCAGCAACTCCTGTTTCATCTTTTCTTTTAACTAAAATATTCCCTTGCTAATTTATTTCCAAATGTGCTTTGAAGATATGAATATTGCTAGATTCCTGTATTAAAAAAAAAATAATAAAGAAAACACAATTTCAATCTTCCTCAACTCTGAGCAGGCAGCAGTTAATTTCACAGAGTGCTTGGATCCTGTTCAGCAGGGAAGTCTTTCCTTTAATCCATATCAGCCTTTGCAGCCTTTCTAACTTCATGAAATTTCTCCTTATTCTTGTCCTATACTGTGGGTAGAATAGGAAAATCCAGAGGTTTCATTGCCTTCTTCATTATTTTGTGTGTCTTTGTCATTCTACATCTATCTATGCATCAGTGAAATACTGTTAATAAGGGATCAGAAACCTTTTGTTGAGAAGATATGGCTGATCACAAAAGGTGCATAACTAATAACGTGGTTAAGGCAGATCACACATTGGACCTAGGCTAACACCTGAGAAAGCAATGAGGAGCATACTGCTTTTCTTCATAAAAAGAGTCAGTACTATAAAAAGAGCAAAATAAAGGTGAAAAGGAAGAAAAAAAAATCCCCCTCTTTGAGACTGCATTCACTTCTGTACCCAATATCCCTTTTTTGTTGAGTTTCTTGTGTTGATTCTCAGTATAGCAGCAGTGCTCTGTGAAAGATTATTCTTGCAGTATCTCCACTTTCAAGACTGTTATGGTAATATTTGCTCTAGCAAAGTGCAAAAATCTTGATGATCTAGGCAAGTCTATGAACCCTTGTGTGGCTGAACCAGACCTAAATTTGCAGCCTTCATTAGGGACCTGATTCAGCTTCCTGTGAAGTCAGCTGGAATCTTTCCATGGAAGCCAGAACGACCACTTAGAGGCTAATAGGCTTGTGTAGGTTTGTACTGACTTGCTTTTTGGTAGCAGCATTAGAATCATTTATACACAGACCCAAGAGAGGCTATGACAAGCAACAGATATTTAAAGGGATATGTGACAATAAGGATCATGCAGCCTGCAGCTATTTTAATTTTCAGAGGAAGAAAAAAAAAACAAACAAGTGCTGTATTGAAAGAAATAAGAATGTGTAGTATCTTACCCACATTCCCAAATGGTGACCCAGCTGGTGCTGATGTGCAAGCCAGATTACCTTGCTCTCTGAAACCCCATGTAGTATGCCTTCAGTCAGATGTTAACCTTGTCTCCTCTGGAGATAGGAGCATCTACAGCAAAGATCTGGCTGTTGTTCTCAAACCCCACACAGGCTGCAATTCCTATCTGAAGCCTGCGTTTTAAAAAAGTAATGTAAATGTAAATAAAGAAAGCAGGCTACTATGAAGTGTTGGGGAAACTCCTGTATAACCAGCTACAAACTGATTTGTGAAAAAAGTGAAAGAAAATGGGATTTTGGAACGTGGGTAGTCACCAGTGCAGGTGGGCTGCTGACATCCAGTACACAAATTACTCAGTATGTTTCTGGTATACATTTTCTTGATTTGTCTGTTAGTAATCTTTCTGCAAATCAGTTTTATTTTAGTGAGCTGGCTCTCTGTTGGTTAAGCATACTTCCCAACTCTGTTTCAGAGATTGCTGCAGTGCAGATTTTAGGCAGTGGAGTTTTCTGCTGAGGTTATGTGTGATGAAACTAGAGGTCTATTTCAGGCAACTAAGAATGCTTCATGGAAACAAAAGCTGTTCTACTTGATCATTCCCTGCTACTCATTTGCAGAAGTCTTATCAACCATTATAATGTCAGCAGACAGCCAGGCGTGTACACAGCCTGTCATCTCAGAGATGCACTAAGGATCAGCTTTGGAAAGGGATTATGCTGAATTTTCTTTTCATCTGTATTTATGAGTTTTTTGGCTTGGTTATGCACTGTGCCAATCTTGTGATTGCCCAGAGGGAATGTGAACCACAGCCTTTTTCTTGCCAGCTATTTCCTGAATACCTGTGGTAACAATTTCCAAGGGGGTGTGTGTAACTTATTTTTTCATCTAAATGGAAAAGTATTGCAGCAGCCTCACAGCAAGCAGTAGGGAATTGAAAGAGAGTGAAGTTGCAGCAGATTGAAGAACAAGGACAAAATGACTTACCCTTGCTTGGAAAATAAGCCACAACACGCAGATGACCTTTTAAAATGAAACACACAAGTATGCAAGTGCCAGTGTGGCTGTATGCCTTTTGGAATTGTTTTGTGAGCACAGTTTCTGTTGGCAAAGGCATTCACACGGCATGAACCACAATCAATCAATTGGCTTTAGAGGTGTGAGCAGTTCTGCGGGGCTGGCAAGGTATACTTATTCAGTAGGCATGCATCCATTGCTGTTTCCTACACGGCACCCATGTAGCATCTCAGTAGTTCAAGAATAGTAAACAAAATTCATATTCATCTTGTATAGCACTGAATAATTCACAATCTTTTTGTCCTGCACATCAGGTAGGGTGGTAAACATAAACAGAAGGATCCTTTGCAGGAAAGCCAGCCATGTGTCAAGGATGTGTGAGCGAGAACACCAAGAAGGGTTACCTTGCATAGCAAAAACAATCTAAAAAGAGTTGCTCCTGTCACTCACCCACACAGGCTTTTGAAGTCAAGTGACTGTTCAGTACTGTGGTTGGTGGCTCTAAGAATAAATCTGTGGCACAGAGCTTGGGAGAGCTGTGGTTTTACTTGTGCTTCTGCTTGATTTTAAAGAGGTCACCTAGTTTGTTTTCTACCTTCTGTAGTTCAAATAGGAAACCTTTGTATACTTAATACTGACCTAGGGCTCATCTGTACCACGTTGTGTCTCCTCAGAAGGCTGGCGTAGTGCCTTTAGGCAAACTCTTCCATTTTGGGCTTGCCTGGCAAGGAAAGGTCTGCCACTGAGAGCCAGAGCTTGGCCCAGCACAGGAGCTGAGCTGCCTGCTGCAGCCAACTGGGGGGGGGGGGATGCGGGTGGGAGGGCTCAGAGGGTGCCTGTGGGAAAGGGAGTGTGGCCATGGGAAGGACTGTGTTGACATGAGCTGGATGATGCTATCTGTAGCAGCCTACTGTGTGCAGCTGTAGGGAAGCCTGTGTCACCTGTGTTTGGCTGATTTGAGAGCAGTGGGCTCATGTCTCATTGCATTTCCACTCGTGTGGAAATAGATTACCTGCAATATCAACCCAGGGCTGGAAACTTGTAGTTCATGGAGATATGGCAACATATGCACTCATCGATCCTGACGAAAATGAAAACATGAGTGTGAGAATTGAGTTTTTGCTGGCAGATGATCACTGTGACTTTTAATGGGTTTCTGCCCTACCTTGAGCTGCCCGTAGTTATAGTGCTTTTAGTGGCTCTGTACCAGAAATTGGGCTCCTGCAGAATGATTACATGCAGCAATGTTCTTTTCCCTTTCCTTCTTGTGACTATTTTAAAAGCAGCAAATGGCTTTTCTCTTGGTGCAGCTTAATGAAATCCCAGTCACCCGGCAACCAGACACTTAGCAGGTAAAGCTCTGGACACAACAGAAGTGAAGCAAGAAAACCTCCAGGCAAGCACCAAAGTTTTCAGTGCAACTGGTGAGGGTTCTGCAGCATGGTTTTGGGCTAGCTGTGCCCTGCTGCTTGCTGCAGGGTTTGTCAGACAGTAGGTAGCTAGACTGAATGTAAGCAGATGATGCACGAAAACCTCAGAAAGATGTTTTAGCAATTAGTTTTGCTCTCTCTGGGAGAAGAATTGTTCAGAGGCTTGGTGCAGCTGTGAGTGGTTTGAGGTGGTGGAGGGAGACAACCACTTCCTTACGCTGACTCAGACCTCCCCACCCAGCATGTGAAAGCCAGGTTTGTTCTTTAATATCCTTTGGGAAAAGCTTTTCTTCCTCTCTTCCTTTTTTCTCTCTTTTTTTTTTTTTTTCCTTCCCTAGAGGCTCCATGGACACAACTGTCTTTTGCAGTTGCTTTAACAAGATGAGTCAAATTTAGAGAATGGATTCCCACAAACTGATTACATGGATAAAACAGAGCTCTTCAGGAAGGCGTCTCCTGAAATGGCTGCCAGGATTATGGTGGTGCAGAAACCCAGAGCCACTTCTGTAATGATAGTGTTATGCTGGGTAGGAACCACAAAACTCATCTCAGGAAGCATGGCTTGTACCATGCCTAGCAGAATGTGCCTCCAGCATGCTACCAGAGCTTGGATGCATTGGTCTCAGCTGTTTAGGCTGTGAAACGTAAATGGTAAGAAGATTGCTGATGTGCAGGATTGACAAATAAAAGCAGAGCGTATCAGCTGTAGTGGGGCTGTGCCCCTGAGAACAGGCCCAGCTCATGTGCAGCATGGACTCTGCTTTAGTGAATTCTCAAGTCCTCCAAATAAAAACAGATGTTGGCTAGACACAGGATTTTGCATGAATAATGTTTAGTTTTTTCTCCCCTGTTTTGCAAGAAGAATGTGGTTTCTTGTGCCAATTCTGGTAGTGTTTGGTTGAAGCCTTGGAGAGATCACAAAGAGCTGAGGGCTTGCTACCCAGGTGATCTCACATTTGTGGTGCTTGCTTCAGTCTGGTCTCATTTAGAGAACTGAAGTGCATGTTTCTCATCTGGTTTTTATGTTGAACCAAAACTTCCAGATGGTGCTGATTTTCTTCCTGAGTGCTATCCCTGCTGTAACGGCAGGACAGCCTCACAGCTCTTCCTATTGCCATGGGAGAGGTCTTCTAAGAGTTCAAAGCACACGAGGAACACACGATATGAAAAAGGCTTTTGTAGTACAGATTCACTCTACAATAGTTCTGTGCTCAACAACAGGTTGTGGTTTGAAGAAATATTGCTTCTGTCAGCCTGGCATAATGGAAACAGTAATCAGCATCCATTAGGTCAGAATGTATTGTCAATCCACAGTGAAGCAGAAAGGACTACATCTCAGAAAACCTTTTCATTAAGCAGAGAAAATTGATACCAGTGCTTGGCTCAGCCTAACACTTTGTTCATGGAGTTGAGTGCGGATAATGGCTGTGTTTGTTTTCTTTTCATTTGTTTCTCTGTGCACAGTTATTTTGATTAGGAAATGTCCACCTTTCATTCTAGATGAACAATTCTAAGAACTTTCTCCCATCATTTATCATCGTAAGTACACAGTCAGTGCTTGTGTGAAAAACAAAGTTAGACATGAAGTCAGGACAAAATATTTTGGCTTACATGATTTTTCAACATTTTAGTTGAAAATTAATTCTTCCTATTTATCTGCCTAGGTAACTGTAATCTCTTTTTTTTCTTTGTGGATTGTCTCAGAATAGTACAGATGATGCTGGTGAGTAATAATGTGCTTATGAGCAGATCACTGCATATGCGTATTAACAGTGTTGTTATACAGGCTACATGGGGCCCTGTAGCTGCATTGCCAGTGTATGGAGGGACTGTGGGTTGAAGGGAGTAGGATGGTGTTTTTTGACGGAAGGGATAGCAAAAATTCTTTGTAGCAATATTCTGTGAGGGTAACAGACTAATTAATGCTCAGTCTGACTCGTTAAATAAAAATCATTTCTGTACTCTAGTCTTGCAGATACCACTATCACATTACCATGACGAACTGATGATGATGAAAAAGAGTTGATGGATGAGTGGTCTCTTGCATGCTGTTATCAAATGTAGTAACTGCAGAATGAATTGCTGCTAGTCACTCCTATTGCTACAGGATTTTCTCTCTCTACGCTCATCATGTTACCATTGAGCTGCTCTTAGTGGAGAGGAGGATGCTACCCAAGCATTCACACTCCTGCATTGCTGCAGAAGTTGCTGTGCAATGGATCAGGCTTGAATTAATGCACATAAATGTGGGGACTGAGTATGAATGTGAATAATTTGTGTAGGAAGGATTTGTACTGATATTAGGTATAGCATGATATATCCTTAATCCCAAATGTTTTTGTAGATGGAGAATGTCTCCCCAAACTTTTACATAAGCAAACTGTTGGAAATCCTGATTTTTGGCTTCTTTCTCTTGCACTGCAGTTCCCTGATGTTTGTTACTCTACCTGCTTGTCTGTCTCTGGATACAAATGGCTCTTTTCACCACAGTAACTGAACATCATGAATAAAATGAGATTGTAAATTCCTTTAGGGGACATCTAGCCCACACGTGAGTGCTATATAAATAATGATCCATCTAGGAGGAAGGTGCTACACAAATATGAGGCTGTTATGGTTACTTCCATAGTATGTAAACCTGATACTGGGTGCAACTGCCACAAAGCATTTAACAGGTCCCTTATTGCAGAGCCTAGAACAATTCCTCACCAGACTAGCTTTCTTCTGTCCTTATGTGTTTATCCCCGGACTTTTGGACCACAGTTGCACATTAAGATGTCAGTTTTATAGTTGTTTTTCACTCTCACACAGAAGAAGCGTTAAGCTCAGTCATAGAATTGCAGCTAAGGAGAAAAAAAAAAGGTGCATCTAGCATTGTTAGGCAAGCTTCATAATGCCAGCACCTATCTGTGCAGCATTTTCTGTGATTCCACACGCCTCTTATCACAAATCTGGGTTGCTGAGGAAGGATTTTTCTGATAGAGATTTTCATCCTTATCTGACGTATGTGTTCTGGGGAAAAGGTCTATCCACTATGTTATTTCCTCTTTTTTTTTTCTTTTTTTTTCCTTCTTCTTTTTCCCCATGCAAAGTATAAATCTGACTGTGATGCAGCAGTTTTGAGTAGGGAGCTTTACAATGGATTTGGCCCTGGGCTGTGGTGCAGGAAATTAAGGTCAATGAGGTCTTGTGTGAAGGAAAGGGCTGCAGTAACCCAAAATAAGAGGCATGGTGCAACGGAGCTGTGGTAGGTGCACATCTCTGATAGGCTAACAGCATCATGAAAGAGAAAGTTTTCCTGTAAATTTGTGACTAATATCTCAAGAGAATCAATCCAGAATGAGTACAGCATCTTGCTTTGGCTTTAAGTTCTTCTAAAATTTAAGTTGTTTGGCTTTTTGATGTTAAAAACAAAAAAAAACAAAAAAAAAAACAAAAAAAAAAACCAACAAAAAAAAAACAGACAACAGCAGCTAAAAACAAACTAACAAAAAACAAAAAACTCGCAGGTTTCAATGATGTTGATTCTCAACTAATATTCTCAGAACAATTTCTCCATTAATTTTCTAAAATTTGTCTTTTTGGAAATGTTTCTTTTGTCACTTTAGTTGAAATGCGACACAGACTAATGACCTTATTAATTTTTTTGTCAGTTTCCCTCATTTCAATATTTCAATTGTGGTTCTATCTGAAAATGATAATTTCAAAGCCTATTTCAATTATCATTTTAGAAAATCCTTAAAGCAGCATGTAAAATTGCAGCTTTTAGCTCAGAAATTCTACTGGAGACCAGTAGGAGCAGGTTTTTCTAAGTCTGACTCAAAACAAAACAAAAACAAACCAATGAAACAGAGGAATGGGAAAAAAAGATGTAAATAAATAGCAAATGTGATATTTGCTGACCACCTCAGTCTTGAAGAATGCAACTTGCCTGTTGTGTTTTGGCAGTTACATCATCTGGCACGTTTTCCACTGCCTGCAGGGATAACAAATACCAACAAGTCAGTACCTGGAGGCCTGAACCTTGCTTTAACTATTTAATGTTGCACAATGATTAGACCATGTCTCCAGGCCCATTTACTCCATCAGATTAATACATCAGGCAAGAACACATACTACGGAAAGAAGTATATCCTGACAGATATAATCAAACAGCATTTAAATCAAGGGAGACGACCGTGACATTAATCTACCCTGGTATAACAGCCCATTTAAATGAGTAGGAGGAGGGAGGTGGTACAAGTGAGGATAGATGGTGTGTTTAAGTAGAGAAATGAAATCTGTAGAATGACTTCAGCGGAGATAGTTTTGATTGAAGTCAAGTAGTAAAACGAACAAGTGAGAGAGATAAATTTCTTTAAGCTGGAGACACTTCAGGAAAAAGGAATGTGTGCATATCGGGGATCTGTAACCTGCTCAGACCATGCAGATCAATGGGCTTGATGCAGATAACATAAGCCAAATTTTCTATGCTGTTAATTTCCTTGTGGAGATCTAGAAGTTGTTTTCTTCCTTTTACAGAACAAACCACTCAGTGTGAGTTTGAGTTAGTAGATTAAGGTCAATTTGATCATAAATAAAAGGATTCTTTCAGCCCAGTATAAAATGGGAGTTGTGAAGCAGGAGAAATAAGGTAAGACAAGCTCAAAGATGAGAGAAGATTACTGAAGGCATATGCTGAAGATGATACTGAAAACTAGTGGTGTCACAATTAACTGGAGCAGCAATGAAAATGAATGCAATCAGGAAATCCAGATATGCAGCAGCATCAGTACCTGGCTTTGTGAATCTGGTATATTTAGCTCATGAAAGGGAATTTCTGGGGTATCAAACAAAATCATGGCTTGCTGTTAGTGCTCTGAAGGCACTGCTAGGGGCTGAGGGAGCACACGGGCTATTTCTGAGACCAGCTTGGCATGGAATTGATGCAAAGCACTCACTTGCGGGTGTATTTCTAGGCACGGTGCCTCAGCTTGGGTTTCTGCAATGTCTCATTTAGATCTTTTTACTTTTGGTGTGAAAGTGGTTTTGTCTCACTGGATGACTTAAGTGGGAGAATAACCTGTAAACAAGAGAGAACAAATTAAGTGTGCTTTTGTCCTTTCCCCATGGCTGATGCCCACCAGCTTCCCTGAAATTATGCTAGGTTTTTGCATCTGACATACAGGTATACTTACTCAAGAGCCTTGAAGAGGTGTTTGACCTCCTCTTGATTCCAGGCATATCAGGTTATTAAGAGACAAAGACGACATGAAATGTGAGTAGTCTTCAAAGTTGCATAGAAAGCTTGGAGAGCTCTGTTCTAACGCAATGCCATTATCAGCTACTACAGATTATGCAAAGGGAGATTAGGATTGGAAGGGACTTGCTATGCTGTTCTGGAATGGCTAATTAGATGATTCACATTCCATCTAAAGGGATACAGAGGAAACCAGACCAAGCAGGTAAGGTATGTATGCATATTGCTTAAGTCTCTCCAGGAAGAACACTAAGACTAGACTGTTCTTGCTAGAGAGAAATACTAGGAATTTTTGTCAAAATAATAATAAATAATCCTGAGATGACATCCTTTTTATAAAAACTTTTCAAATTCAGAAATGTGCCATGATCATATACCTCCATACATCTGTTACACCTCAAAAATAATTCCTTGGATCAGACAAAAATTAACAAAGGGGAGGCGTTTATAGGAAAGCGCTTTATAAACACAGATTTTTTTTGTTTTTTTTGTTTGTTTGAGCTTTTTTTTTTTTTTTTTTTTTCTTTAAAGGGTGTTGTTACCCACCACTTCCTTTGACCCACAAAGAAGCTGGGGTATGGAGTGCGCAGAGCTAAGGGCAAAGCGTTAACGAGCAGCAGATGAACCACATGTCTAGTCACTGTCATCCCGCCCCATTCAACAGCATTGCTTAAAGCTGGACTCATCTGGGCCTTTTCTTCCTATACTGCTCTTCTGTTTTTCTTTTCTCTATTTTAGGACAAGGGGACTGTATTAAGAAAAAAGCATATCTCAGTAGGTCTACTCTCTTGATTAGGGTTTTCTTTCTGTGAGGTTTTCACTTAGATTCACACTGCACTTTTTCCTAATACAATGACTATTTTGTCATGCTGAATAAGTTTTCCTACTCTTCATCTCCTATTTGGGAATGTGGGCTAAAACTCAGAACAAAAGATACGATAAAAGACAGGCATAGTGCTTTCATTAAGAGGACAGGGAGCTTTTGAAGTACACTCCTGAAGTCAGCAAACAAAAACTAGGCAGCAAAAAGACCTGCCTGTTACAAATGTGCTGCAGAGATGAGCCTAAGCCCAAATGAAATATTATGCTTTTTAGTCACTGGTCCTGCTTGAGAGTGATGAAAGGGATCTGATGACTTTCTCCTTAGTCAGAGCTTTCATTGCCCCTGAGGAAGGGATACACTGTTATATAAATGACAATTAATTGAAGTACCCCAGAGCCTGGGAAACTCCAGAGCAGAGAAACACAAGCCTTTGTAGGTGGCATGCAGAAACTATCAACCAGGAAAAGTGTAACTTTTTTTTTTCCTTCTAAGCTGCAATTGTTCCTGCTAATATATTTATTTCTGAAATCCTACATCCACCCCCTGAGGCTCAAAAATAATGTGCAATATCATTACAAAACCAAACTCTCACATTTGAAATGCACAGAGCATAATGAGGAAACCCTCATCAAACTAGAGCAACCACTCTTGCTATTTTGCCTTAAACTGTCTCTACATCCCAGATGAGAGCTCGTCCCCACGCACATCTTCTAAAGATGTAAGACCTACTTTAGAGAATGACATTTCCTAGTATGGAGGGCAGAGCTATGAGAAGCCCTCGGGATATTGGAGTGACTTCAGATTCCTCTCTCCGCCGAGTTTATTCAGCTGTGCTCTATCTACAGTCTATACGATTAATTAATGTGTGATAGATTAGTAACTCCCTAATAGGAAATCAAGCTTTAGCCGCAGGCAGTAGCAGAAGTGCACGGGGTCTTACTCTGACATTACTTGTGCTGATAAAACCTGAGAGCAAAGCTGCTGAGTCTAGCAGGCTGACAAAGTCAACCCAAGGAAGATGTGGCTGGCAGAGCTGCCAGCAAAGCCCCCCTTGCCCCGGTCTCTGAGGCAGTCACTGCAACTTTACGGATGCTGACATGCAGATGCTTCGTTTATTCTCAATCCTTTGGTTTAATGGGATGAAAAAGAAGTGTCCAATTGGTAGAAAATCATAAGCTCCCGGTGGTTACCCCTGAAAGATTTTCTGTCTGGGTTGTTAAATAAAACAAGTTATTCTGAGGATCAAATCAAAAGAGGGAGTTGTCTTTGTTGCCTATAAATACTACTGTTTTGCCTAAGATCTTAGGAAAATGCAACCCTAATTGCAAATCCACTCACTGTTAGTATTCAGTAAGCATAAAAGAAGTGTGGATGAACAATTGTTTGAGACACATCTGCAAACATCATATATTTAAACAAATTGCTCCTAACAAAATAGATTTTGTACCAAATCTGAAAATTGCAGTGAAGAAAAGTGTGATTTTTTTTCAGGTGAGTTTCCAGTAAGATGTTGCCTCAGTCAACATAAATCCTGGGGTGTGGCCTGCAGCACAGGCAGCCCATGATTTGGTTCTTTTACACCCAATCTTGGAGTAATGTCTCTAGCAGAGGGTAAAAACCTTGATTTCAGTGGTGTACCACCAGGCTTGTCTGTGCATATATGGTTTTGTTTGATTCCCCTTTGTATCAGCATCTTCAGAAGATATAGGAGCGCTTTATCAGTAAAAGCCCGTGCATTCCAATGTCATTTTTTCCTCTCTGTCTAGATCTCGCCTCGTTAATCTGTGCGTTGCAATGATTTCATCTGGTTGCAGTACATTACTGAAGTCAAAGTGACTTCAGCTGATATTCTGCTAACAGACCACCCAGCTATGCTTGCTATCATCTGCCATACTGAGAGCAAATGCTTTGGGAGAAAGTAACGTAGCCAGTCCTCCAGTCTGCGCTCACGGTATCTCATGTTGCTACATTTCATTTTGCTTGGATCATACGTTCTTCTCTTCCATTTCCTTTTGTCAGGTTTTCCTCTTTATGATGTTCTGAAGTCAGCTGCAGACAATCTCTTGCCATCTGACGCCTGAACATGAAAGGGCTCTTCTCTGCACAGCGCGTATTTAAAGTTCCCTTTCCATAAATGCACCTCAGGGTTCTTTGGCAACCTGTGCAGTCTAAAAACAATTATGCCAACAAACCTGTTTTGAGAATAGCTGTAGAAATTTGCATTCTGTCCCAGTTTCTGTCACAGACTTCCTTTCTAAGGATGGAAAATTGCTCAGTTCTTATCTGTCTCAATTCTCCAGCTCTAAGGCGGGAATAATAACATTTCCTTTCCCCAGTGCTTTCTCTGTATATTTAGATTAGAAGCACAAAGGCACGACGACTGTTTGTGTTCTGGAATAGCTGCTAAAGCACAGAACTGCTTGTCTTGGCTATTACTAATACACACTAAAATAATGCTTTCAAACACAGAGGAAAGCTGGTTTAAAATTTGAACCACTATTGATTTTCAAGATTTCCCAAAGCCTAATTAGTGATAAATGAGGAGCGTTGTTCCTTGGCTGTGCTGTGTCATATTAGTGCTGGTGCTGTCACCAAGCGCATCCTGCATCCCCAGCAGCTCTCCCAGGCTGCACCTGACACGCTGCAATGCTGCTACAGCCCTCGGGCCTCGAAATGAGTGCGGCCTTTCTGCTGTGACCACACATCTTTTAAACCTTTCCTTGTGGCTATTTAGAAAGAAGGTTTCACTGTAACTCACAGTTATGGCTGCAGACTGGACTGCTAAGTAGTCTGCTATTCCTCGAGAGTATTTGCGAACTGCTCATGTTTCTCTTTTGCTGTTATATTTATGTATTTGGAGTGGCGAGAACAGCTGGTTGGGAGGCTGAATTTCCTCCTGGTAGGGAAAAAAAAAACAAAACCAACCCTACAAACCTATTGCTTTAAAAATATCTTCGTCAGAGTGTTCTCTGAACAATTTTTCGATTTTTGCATTCATAAGAAGTATTGGTCATCGGAAACTGAATATTTTCTGACTTAAACATATTATTTTTCTGGGAAAATCCTTTTTGCTAAAAGTATAGTTTTCCTTCAGAAAGACAACGTGACCATTTCTGCAATAGTGAATGTGTCTATAATTGGTTTTGTCACACCTCCATAGTGGTGTTAATGCAGACAGAGCTCTGGGCTTCTTAGAATTGCTTTGCTGCCAAATACCATGCGTTGAGTGCAGGGCTGTGGGAACATCCATTTCTCAGGGAGTTTTGAAATACCTTCTTGTCTCTAGCAATAAATGAAGTGTTGGTAATTTGAAAAGTGGTCAGCAAGCCTCTTAGCCCAAGATTCATTCAGTTAGTTTCTGTATTAACGGGTGGAGTGTTTAGTTTCTGACGCAGTTCAGAGAAGTACTAAATTCTCTTCTGGTTTTGAAAGTGTGACAAGCAGCCACTTAATCTCCTTTATTCCTGTTAACCATCTGCAGTATATCTAATTTGCTGGGGTTTCCAAGATACTTGCTTTGTTTTTAACAAGCTTTGAGGTTTAGGTTAACTGATGTCTTTATAGAATATCTGACTACAACTGGCCGAGCTAAAATTTGTGGCTCACCTGTGTCTTTTCTTTTGGATCATAAGCAATTCACCATTTTTATGATTTTACCCCTACCCTGACCCTGGGGGAAAAAAAGCTCGTAGATCACCTTGCAGCCTGAGCCCTGTCCTTTGCACAAGTCTTCTTGTACTGTTAATTCTGATGTTAGGTTTGACAGTTGAGAGATAGCGGCTATAAAAGTCCATTTCCTACCAGTGGAGGGAAGAGTTAAGGGCAGGATCATAAAAGAATGAAAAGCAATTTCAAAAGCATTTCCTGCTCTTCTCACTGCGAGATGGCACGATTTCACCAATGTTCTGTGTCTGAAGAAGGGATCAGCTCCTATTTACCGAAATCCCTGCAGGGAAGGCAGGTGAGGGGCTGGCGGCTGTTTGGGCATGTTGCTTACTGAGATATTGCTTCAGAAACATCACACAACAACTTACAGTGGATGTGTGGTTACAAGCCAGCAACTCCTCGCAGAGTTGTGCAGTCATCCTGCATTGGGCTACTGCCTGCTAGCCATTCAGTTCTAGGTTCAGCTGAAATACATTTGGCCCTGCAGAATTCCCAGCAGAAATGTGAACAGCATCTCAGTATCCAGATACACTGCAGTATTTTGTGCTAGGAATCTGTGGAATTGCTGTGGTCTCTGTCGTTGTGCTCTGAGCCCCTTACCTTTTTGTGGTTTCCAAATCGAGTATCAATATCTCTTTAGGTTATTAACAGGAAGAGGCACAGCGGGGTTATAGAATTGTTCATCTGTGTGTCATAAGCATCAATCCATTAAAAGAAAAAAAGTGTAAATGCATTCTTAGCTCATAGAGATTTTGGAAGAGGTGAAGAAGTTTGTAACCAGAATTGGTGTAGAGAAAGTACTGAAACTCTGTCATTAGAGGATTCGAAGAATACTAATGGCAGTTTCTGCTCTTGTTTTATTAGAAAGTGGCAAAGCATTAGCATGAACACAAGTATGTTCCCACAAGTGATCTGCATGGGGAAGCTGTCCGATTTTTGACCTACTGAGATCTGACATTGCTTTGGATGTGCTCTGCCAAGTCTAAGCATACCGTTGGTTTCCCAGTGCTGGAGGTTACTCCCTTCTGTGATAAACGTTTTATCATTTACAAATGTGGCTCCCAGGTTCAGCTCCCAGGTCAACACAGGTATGCATCAAAGTCTTTCTGATTATGTTTAGATTTTTTAAAAACAAATTACTTCTTTCATTGCCCCTCAAGCACACCAGTCTTTGAAGTTAAATGTCCTCTCAAGCACAATTAGAGAGCTAGCTTCAAGCAGAGAGCTGATTTGGCTCTTGATCATCAAAAAGCCTTTGAAATGCTTCATTTAGCCTTCTTTAAGGAATCTGGACATCTTCAAATACTTTAAAGTATCTTAAGTATTTATTTGGTTTTGGTGTTCTGTTTTTCTTTCCAACAGAAGAAGTGGAGATGGAATGTATTTTTGGAAGCCGTTGGCTTTTATATTCAGTTAGGAAGACTGGAACATTTTGTCAGGGTTTGCTCCCACTTCTCTGGGTAGATGCTCTCTCCACAGGTTATTCTCTACAGAAAACTTGCTATGCTCTGGATCTATTTGCCTTAGCTTTCAGCAGGTAGCATATTATTAGTGGAGCTGAGAGATACAAAAAGATAATCTTGCAAATGCTCTCAGTAGGGCTGGAGCCTGCTATTTTCATATTTCTCCAAACTGGAGCTTGCCATGTGTTTATGGAAGAAAAATTCCCCATCTTGTTTCACTGTTTTTGTTTGTATAGAACTGGATGGGATTATTACGGAAAAACATACGCTCTGACCTTCAAAATGGGAATTTCACATGAAAACATTTCCTTGTGAAAGTGCTTTCCAAAATACATATTTTTTCGTTTTTCATTTTCCTTTTGCATCCACAGTCAACCCGTGCTCTGGTGGGTCTGCATGAGCATCACTGACTGTGACAGCTTTCTGCTCTGCTTCTTCCTCTCTTTCTGTATCTTGTTTAACTCCAGGAGTTACTTCTCTGGGGAAGGGAATGTCACTTGATCTTCAAAGCAGTCTCCTCTGAGACTTGAAGGAGTTGTTATAACTGAAAATAGTACTGTTGTGTGGATTTTCTCAGACCTGCAAGGGTTCGTTGCTTTTCCCAAAAAAAGGGAATGAAAAGCTTGATATTTTTCCCCCGGCGATATTCCACTTTGAACATGTATTTATCTGAATATTGATTCAAAAGCAGAGCATGAGATCTCCAAACCAAGCTATTCTGAACAACAGGGCTCCTGTGAACCACTTGGAGCTAAGCCCTTGGTGTTCTTCTCAGCCTTGTAGGAGAGGATGAGGAGGGCTGGCAAACTTGTTACATTCCTGTTGCTGCCTCTGGGTATAGCGGTGGTTTGCCTCAGCTGTCGGCTTATCTCAGTGGAACAAAGATCCTACAGATATTTTCTTCCTTCCTTCCTTCCTTCCTTCCTTCCTTCCTTCCTTCCTTCCTT